>NC_043975.1:2044582-2276680 GCF_902148855.1 Sphaeramia orbicularis
TAAATCTGTTTTCAGTTGGAGGTCCACTGATCCTTAAACCTTCCGTGTTTTTCTTCACATAATCAGACGGTGTTCACGGCTGTAGTTTGTTGTTTTCCGATGTTTCCGTCCTGTCCATGTACGGATCTGTGTTATTATGGGATGTACGGTTGTTATGTCACCGATCAATGCTGGTCTTTTCTCCGTTTACGTCTCATTTTAACCCGATTTCGCTTCGCGTCGACGTCGCTCTTGGACTCTAATCTGATCACAGAGCGTCAGAATGGTGTTACGCTGCCGCTCGGCCTCCTGGGAGCGCGTCACGGCGCTCGTACGTGGCGGCTTTCACATGTGTGTGATGCGTTCATGTATTTATAGTGAGCGCGAAGGCTGGGGGTCAAAGGTCGAGCCGATTCTCCTCCCGCCTCAGGCTTCGCTGCATCGATTCCTCTTCACTCTGGAAAAGTGACTATAAATAAATATACCAGCAACGGTGGAAACAGACACACAACGTAACACACTGACCCACACAAACACAACACAGATGTGGGTTTGAGACTTTATCTACTGACTCACCAGTAAAACACATGAGTTTAAGAAATGACAAGAGATGGAAACACTGGGTTTATCTGTGTTAAAGAAGATAAAATGAACAAAAAGTAATAAAAGATGTGCAAAATAATAAATAGTGTGGAAAAAAAACAAGCAAAAATATGGAGTAAAATGAAGTAAAAATGTACAATAATAATAATCACTATCAGAGTGAAACCAGTTAATCATTAGTGAACAAACACAAAGAAACATTTTACAGGCAAATATACAAGTATTTAAATTATTAATAGAAAATAAAAAAACAAATCAGTTTGTTTTTTTTTCCCTTTCAGCGCCGTCGCGAGTGGCAGCCCTTCCAATAGCTCTGTGTTTGCCATGTGTGTGTGTTTTTTTTTTTTTTAGTGTTTTTAGTGTTAATTGTGAATTAGTATCTATCCTATGGATATGGATTTTTTTTTTTAAAGTATCTATCTATCTATCTATCTATCTATCTATCTATCTATCTATCTATCTATCTATCTATCTATCTATCTATCTATCTATCTCTAGTAGGACCGATGTGCTAATGCTAAGCTAATGCTAACTATTGGTGCAGTTTGGATTATGGGTAAAATGCAGACACACAAGTTTCCCAATGAAGACAATAAAGTGAGGTGACCTTTAACCTTCAATGGCAGCTAACAGCTCCTAATGCTAATGCTAATGCTATGTTAGGATGAGTAAAATGCTGAAACAGAATTTCCCTACGTGGTTAATTCAGTGAGTTTGCGTTTACTTTCAATAGCAGATCACTTCTACAAATGTGCTCACGTTAATGCTAATGCTAATATTAATGCTAAATCTTATAGTAATGCTGCGTTCCAGTCCACCTGTAACTGCTGTTCTTCCATCCTTCTACTGGTGTAAACACACTGGAATGTTCAGTCAAACCTGGGACTTCCACCTGAACTCAGACTAGATCCATGTTCTCCCAGTTCTGAGTTCTGACGTCATGTAGCAATGGCGCCCCCGCCCCCCCCATAGATGTGGTGTTTATGCAGATTGTTTATTTAAACCAGGTATAGCTCTGACATTATTTATCTGTAAATGTTGTGTATAATCAGCAGCTGCTCCAGTGTTAGCTAGTTTTCAGTCCAATGAGTGGAAGAATAAATTCAAACCAAATATGAATTCAAATATTCAAAGAACTTCAAAGGCAGAACAGCTTCTCTGTCCTTCTGCGCTGTTTGTCCTCCTCTGTTTCCATCAGAAAAGCAAAAAACAAACACCTCTGGGATAGAAGTGACTATAAATGAGCATGACATACAGTTTGTTTACATCTAACTCCCATAATTCCTTGCGCTCAGGCAGTTTGGTGTGACTTGCCTGGAACGTTACAAAGTCGTGAGTCGTGGTTTGAAGTCGTAACTTACGGGCTCAAAAACCGGCCTGGAACGCAGCATAAGGCAAAACTGTGTGTGTGTGTGTGTGTGTGTGTGTGTGTGTGTGTGTGTGTGTGTGTGTGTGTTATGGGTAAAATGAAGAGGTGGAATTTTTCAATGGTAGCTCAGTGCACCTAATGTGCTAATGCTAATGCTAGGTGATGTGCATGTTAGAATGACCTGAATAATTAAGTGAGCTAACTTTAACCTTCAAAAGTAGCTCACTTCAACAAATGTGCTTTTGCTAATGCTAACACTAATGCTAGCACTAATGCTAACACTAATGTTAATACTAATGCTAATACCAGGCTCTGTGTGTATTGTAGGTAAAATGAAGAGACTGAATTTTCCTATGAGTACAGTAAAGTGAGTTAATTTTGAACCTTCAATAGCAGCTTATTTCTCCAAAAGTGGTAATGCTAATGCTAGGCTCTGTTTGTATTATGGGTAAAATATAGAGGTTGAATTTTCCTACAGGGACAATTAAGTGAGTTAATTGTTAACCTTCAATAGCAGCTTATTTCTCCAAAAGTGCTTATACTAATGCTAACACTAATGCTAATACTAATGCTAACACTAATGCTAATACTAATGCATGTAGTAGGTTCTGTGTGTATTATGGGTAAAATGAAGAGGTTGAATTTTCCTATGGGGACAATAAAGTGAGTTAACCTTTAACCTTTATGCGACTCATTGATTCTGGTGGTAATACATTAAAACCAACAAATAATAATAATAATAATAATAATAATAATAAAACAAATCTTCACTGTAGCGCTTGTTTCAACATCCATCTGATGATGAGTCGACTCCTCCTCATAAACTGAATGCATATCGTTAATTTCCCTTCGTTTTTTCCTGTTTTTCTCCAACGTCCTGTTTTTTCTCTGAACTCCTCTTTACTGCCTGTTTTTGTCACAGCGGTGGTTTTGTGTTCGTTTTTGGACTCTTTCTGCTTTTGCTTTAATAGACTGAATCTCCACCTGAGTCCCTCTTTACTCATAAACCCTGATGCGACGGTGGGTTTTTTCTCGTACAAACCACATTTGTGAGTTTGAGTGAAAAATCGTGTCGTCGGGTCTGGACGTTTCAGAGGCTTCAGAGTTTGAGCTGGTGATGGACGGGACCAGACAAACCAGCGCATAACACAGAGGAGGCTGGGACGTCCTGATGTCCCTGAACTAACCACATCCACACACGGAGGTCAGAGGTCACGGTGAAGAGGTTCGGACACACAATGACACTTGTGCACCTGTCAATCACACTTTTAAAGCCTCTGGACGGCAGTTTGATGGAAAATATGGAGCAAGAAAACAGCAAATGTACATGTTCCATATGTGGATAAAACAGAAACCTCCACATTCTAAACGTTTATGAGCATCTGAAGAATGAACTTTACTGTCGACGAAAGGGAAAAGATGAACACACAGTCACTTATATACATACAAATGTACAAAAACAGGCATTCAGTATCCAAAAACAGGCATTTAGTCTGATTCTACAAGAAAAAATACTCATATAATACGATTTACAACAAAAAGACTCATGTAATCCCAGGAGGGGGGAAAAAACAGGCAGTAAATGGTACAAAAACAGGCAGTAAACGGTACAAAAACAGGCAGTAAAGAGGAGTTTAGAGAGGAAAAACAGGCAGTAAATGGGAGTTTATACAGAAAAACAGGCAGTAAATGGTACAAAAACGGGCAGTAAACGGTACAAAAACAGGCAGTAAAGAGGAGTTTAGAGAGGAAAAAACAGGCAGTAAATGGGAGTTTATTCAGAAAAACAGGCAGTAAATGGGAGTTTATGTAGAAAAACAGGCAGTAAATATAAAAAAAACAACAGGCACAAAAACGGGCAGTAAACGGTACAAAAACAGGCAGTAAAGAGGAGTTTAGATAGGAAAAAACAGGCAGTAAATGGGAGTTTAGAGAAAAACAGGCAGTAAATGGGAGTTTATGCAGAAAAACAGGCAGTAAATGGGAGTTTAGAGAGGAAAAAACAGGCAGTTAATGGGAGTTTATACAGAAAAACAGGCAGTAAATGGGAGTTTATGCAGAAAAACAGGCAGTAAATATAAAAAAAAAAAACAACAGGCACTAAAGAGGAGTTTAGAGAAAAACAGGCAGTAAATGGGAGTTTATGCAGAAAAACAGGCAGTAAATTGTAAAAACAAAACAAAAAAACAGGCATTAAATAGTTTATATCGGAAAAACAGGCATTTAGTATAAAAAAAAAGGCATTTAATCTGATTGTAGAACAAAAAAATACTCATATATGATTTAAAACAAAAAGACTCATTTAATCCTATTGTAGAATTTTTAAAAATACAAATTTAATGTGATTTGATTCATTAAAACAGTCATTAATCATTTTACAGCAAAAAACAAAACAATGTTAAAATTATTCTAGAAAAACTAATCTGATTTTACTCAAAAAAACACAAATTCAATCAAATTTTCCCCAAAACATTGATTTAATTAGATTTTATACCCCCCAAAATTACTAATTTAATATGATTCTAAACAAAAAGCTAATTTAACCTCATTTCATCCCAAAAAACAGGCATTTAATCTGATTATACATGTAAAAATTCTGCCTTAATCAGATTTGCCCTGAACTCTAATCTGATTTTCCTCCAAAACCACTCAAACAGGAGCGTATAACATGTTTCAGTCTGATTCGGATGTCAGATTTACAGGTTTGTTCAGTTTGTGGAACTTTCAGGCTGTTTTCTTGTGCTTTTCCAGCCGGTGCTGTTAAATTGGGATCCTTCTGCTCTGAAACGTCCACATTCTGACGCAGACTGAACTGTCCTGGTGTTCCAGGTACAATGTGAACACAGCGTCCCTCAGAGTGGGACTGTGGTCCAGGCCTGGCTCTGCTGCTTCTGTGTTTGTTTTTCTCTGAACACATGAGGTTCAATGTGACCGGTTTCCAGAGGAGGGGGGAGGGGGCGGAGTCAGCCTCACCCAGCCCTCTGATTGGTCTAAAGTAGGTCAATCCGGCCCACACATGTGATCCAGCATTCCAGTCCACGGTGGGATCATTAAAGAGACCAAACAGCAGAAAAACACTGAAGCTGGGTTACACAGCCCAGGAGGACCCAGGTTCACCTGAAAACCTCCGAGTAAAGTTAAAAAATATACACAATTCATGCAACACTTCCCACGACAACACAGAGATTTAATAAAACTGAAACCCTAGTTCATCAATAAATAATGACCTACGAGGAACATGACATAATTAACTGGTGAAATCAGAGTTAGAGAAAATATACATGTACAGAGTTTTTCACCGGAAATCCTGGTTACAGTGGAGCACATCTTCTATAGGGTTTTTTTGTGTGTACTTCTTTTTTTTATTGTTTAATATCTTTGCATTATTTTTATATTATTGACGTTTTTTTTTTTCAACTTTATGTTTTTATAGCAATATTTGTCTTTCTTCTTTTTTATTAATGAAATAATAATAATAATAATAATAATAATAATAATAATAATAATAATAATAATAATAATCTCAGAAAAAAAATCTAATTATTTTCAATTTTTTTAATTATAATTTTTAAAAATGTATTTGGTAGGTATTAGTTTTATTTATTTATTTATTTATTTATTTATTTATTAATCACGTAAACTTTTTATTGCTGTTTTAATTTTTACTTTTTTCACAGTCATTTTTTTTACACTTAAAAAAACATTGATTTATTTGCTTTTTTTGTTTGTTTTACTTTAAATGTAGTTTTTCTGCTGTCAGTTTATTTATCTATTTAATTTCATTTCATCTAATTGATTTTATCCCAACGCGGTATTCTTTACAGTGTGGAAGGAGAGAGAGAGGTGCGGAGGAGCGACCGTGTTTGGCTCGCGCTCTGACGTCAGCAGCCGTTCACGGTTGTCAGTGAGTCTCGAGCGTCCGTCACCCGGTCAGCACGCGCTCCGGTCCTCGGTCGTCGAGTCCGGGTCCAGTTCGGTTTTCTTCGTCCGGACCTTGAACGCACCACCGGTTCTCCGCTCCCTGGGTTCGTGTTTGCGTTTTTTTTTTTTTTTTTTTGCGCCGGTTCGCGTGTTTTTCGGTGTTTTTCGGTGTTTTTCGGACTGTCCGCTGCTGCTCTGAAGGAGGCGGATGGAGAAAATGTCCCGACTGTCGGTGCCGCTGAACCCGGGCTTCCTGCCGCCGGCGACGCACGGAGTCCTGAAGAGTCTGCTGGAGAACCCCCTGAAACTGCCCCTGCACCATGAAGGTAGCACCGGGTGGGGGTGGGGGGGTAGTGTCCAAAAACAGGCATTTCATATAAAAAAAAAAAAAAAAAAAAAACAGGCAGTAAAGGGGAGTTTAGAGGGAAAAAACAGACATTTAATAAAAAAAAAAAAAAAAACAACAGGCAGTAGAGGGTCCAAAAACAGGCAGTAAAGGGGAGTTTAGAGGAGAAAACAGGCATTTAATATATATATATTTAAAAAAAAAACAGGCAGTAAAGAGTTTATGCAGAAATACAGGCATTCAGTATAAAAAAGAGGCATTCAATGTCCAAAAACAAGCAGTAAAGAGGAGTTTAGAGGGGAAAACAGGCATTTAATATAAAAAACAGACTGTAAAGAGTCAACAGGCAGTACATAGAAGTTAAGAGAGAAATCAGGCAGTAAAGGGTCCAAAAACAGGAAGTAAATGGGAGTTCAGAGGGAAAAACAAGCAGCAAATGGTACAAAAACAGGCAGTAAAGGGTCCAAAAAGGCAGTAAAGAGTACAAAAACAGGCAGTACATAGGAGTTAAGAGGGAAAACAGGCAGTAAAGGGAAGTTTATACAGAAAAACCAGCATTTAGTATTAAAAAAACAGGCAGTAAAGGGTCCAAAAACAGGCAGTAAAGAGGAGTTTAGAGAGGAAAAACAGGCAGTAAATGGAAGTTTTTGCAGAAAAACAGGCAGTAAATGGGAGTTTATGCAGAAAAACAGGCAGTAAATGGTCTAAAAACAGGCATTAAAGAGTTTATGCAGAAAAAACAGGCATTTAGTATAAAAAACAGGCAGTAAAGAGGAGTTTAGAGAGAAAAACAGGCAGTAAATGGTCCAAAAACAGGCAGTAAATGGAAGTTTATGCAGAAAAACAGGCAGTAAAGGGTCTAAAAACAGGCAGTAAATGGGAGTTTAGAGAGAAAAACAGGCAGTAAATGGTCCAAAAACAGGCAGTAAATGGAAGTTTATGCAGAAAAACAGACAGTAAAGGGTCTAAAAACAGGCAGTAAATGGGAGTTTAGAGAGAAAAACAGGCAGTAAATGGTCCAAAAACAGGCAGTAAATGGAAGTTTATGCAGAAAAACAGGCAGTAAAGGGTCTAAAAACAGGCAGTAAATGGGAGTTTAGAGAGAAAAACAGGCAGTAAATGGTTCAAAAACAGACAGTAAATAAGAGTTTTATAAAAAAACAAACAAAAAAAACGGGCAGTAAATAGGAGTTTGGAGAGAAAAACTGGATTTAGTATCAGTTATTATTAAAAACAGGCTGTAAATAGGAGTTCATGTAGAAAAACAGGTATTTAGTATCAAAAAACAGGCAGTGAATGGTCCAAAAACAGGCAGTTAACAGGAATTTATAGAGAAAAACAGGCATTTAGTATCAGTTAAAATAAAAAAACAAAACAAAACAGGCATTAAATAGGACTTTAGGTAGGAAAAACAGGCATTAAGTCTGATTGTAGAAAAAAAAATACAATGATTTAGAACAAAAAGACTCATTTAATTCGATTCTAGAATTTAAAAAATACAAACTTAATTTGATTTTTACATTAAAACAGTCATTAATTATTTTACAGCAAAAAACCCCAGTTTGTTAATATGATTCTAGAAAAACTAAACTGATTTTACTAAAAAAAAAAAAACACAAATTCAATCAATTTTTGCCCAAAACACTGATTTAATCAGATTTTTTACCCCCCCCCCCCCAAAAAAAACCCCCTAATTTAGTATGATTATAAACAGAAAAGCTAATTTAACCTAATTTCATCTCAAAAACATGCATTTAATCTGATTAAACATGTAAAAAATTCTGACTTAATCAGATTTGCCCTGAAATCTAATCTGATTTTACTCCAAAAACACTCAAAAAGGAACGAATAACATGTTTCAGTCTGATTCGAATGTCAGAGATTTAAAGGTTTATTCAGTTTGTGGAACTTTACTATGTTTTACTCTGGTTTTCCACCCTGTGCTGTTGAATTCTGATCATTCTGCTCATGAACTTAAAGATTTAATCCTTTTTACTCGATTACTTATTAAACCTGAATCAAACCTGAATGTAAATACACAGTAAATGTTGTTAAAATTAAAGAAGTGAATTCTAAAATACGGTAAAATCCAAATGAAATGAGCTAAAACCTTTATTAACCCTCATTTTTCTGCAAAGAATCAAACTTGAAATGTGACCTGGCTCTAAAAAACTGGATAAAAAGGCTCAAAATGAGACAAAAACATGACATTTCTTGACTTATTCATCAATAAAACTGATAATAACATTGTATTTAAACATCGATACTGAGTCCAGATCGTTTTACTGAAACATATCAAGGTGACGATGTGGTTTTTGTTTTGGTTTTTTTCCCATGAAATATAATCCATGACTCAAATGTAGGACATGTTACCAAAGCGTCCAGTGTGAATGATTCAATTATTTGCTATTTTTTGTCCGACATTTATGAAGGAAATCAACCTTTATGCATAAAAACAGTGTGAAATGTGTGTTTGTGACAATTTATTTAAGAACAGAGAGGAATTAGAACAGAATTAAGCAGGTGATAAGCAGTAAATTCAAGAAATGCAGCTAGTTTTTATAGGACGTGCTTTTATTCTGAAGTTCTACAGGAAGTACTAACAGATTTTATTTCAACACGCAGCAACAGGTAGAAAATAAAACAACAGAAAAACTACAAACACTTTAAAAAGATGCTAAAAACTTTAACGTAGTAGACGAAGGTAACGTGAGATTAAAACAATTACGGTTATACTTTTATTTTGAAGTTCACACTCAGTCGTCGTGTTTCTATAAAATGTCGAGAACATTTTAATCAAAATCAAAAAACCAAATATGGAAATTATGTGTGTTTCCATGAACATAAACAAACATAAAAAAAAAAAAAAAAAAGTCGGGACATAAACTGACTCTACATTAATGTGATATGATATGATTTCACAATAAAAGTCTCTGAATTATAAAAAAAAAGTATTATTGTTCCTCAGTGTAACTAAGAAATGCACAAAAAACAAATAAAAACTGAATTTGTGATTCTAGGCTTTTATTTTCATCTAAAATGTTTAAATGTGAGATGTGTCATGTCACATTAAAAGTCTCCACAGAGGCTTTTAATGTGAAAATATTAGTTGCAGCCATATTAACCAGGACTCTGTGGAAGATAAATAAAGGTCATTGGTTTTTATTCCGTTTCCATGGCGACCAGGTTGGTTTTGGGCGCAGCCTCTGAGTCTCATCATGGAAATAAAAAAGTTGCGTCAGTAAAAAATAAAACTGTTTTAATCACAGGTCTGAGCTCACGTTTACTGTAAATGGTCCTTCTAATTAACACTGCAATTACTGTAGTGTAAAAGAGCAATGCATTATGGGTGTTTAGCCGTAATGTTGCTAGGCTAGTAGGTTTATTTCACTCTGTTAATGGGATAAGTTAAGTGTGTTGGTTAAACTAAAGCGGGGAGGTCCAAGTTATTCTGGTTCAGGTTCCACTTTCAGCCCAGTTTGATCTCAGTCAAATGAAGACAAATACACAAAACATTTAATAACAGACTGAATATTTGTAAAATTACACTGATTTTTGTCACCATATTTCATATTGTTTGTATTTGTTCACATTTGTAGTGAAAGGGTAGTTTGTAAATGTGGTGTAATTGTCCTTGTTTTCACTGTAAAACTGACACAAGTTCACAGTCGTCATTTTTTATATTTTATTTTGTTATTATTTTCCTGTAGATCATATTATTCTGAATGTGGAACCTGAACTAAAATGATTTCAACACCACTGATGGTTAACACTTTCAGGCATTTTGTAAAGTTAGTCAAACTTTAATTAAAACCACAATATTTTCCAATAATTAGTCCAAACTAATAGTGTTAATAGTGTTCTATGACTGCAGCATGGATCACCTGATAAGTAATGCTTCTGTTATTTTAACACATTATCAACTCAATAATATAATAATCTATTTTTATTATTAGTTTATTATTATTGTTTACATTTGCATTTTTATTTATCCATTTGGCAGATGCTTTTTTCCAAAGCAACTTACAGGAGAAAAATCAAACTAAAAGAATAAAATACAAGAATAGATTAAAAAGACAGAAAAACAGTGAAATAAAAATACCAGGTAAAACAACAGAATAAACCTAATTATACATTTAAAATGGAATGTTTGAAGGTGCCAGGACAGGATAGTTATTATTATTCTGTGCATATTATAATATATCATGATTGATTTTTTAATTATTACTACTTTATTATATGTTTCCACTAGTACTTTATATTGTGTAATTGCCTGTTTTTCACTACTTTTACATAGTTGTTACTATTTTCTTGTTATATTTATTATATGTGCTGATACTGGAAGCTTAATTTCCTGAGGGATCAATAAAATTATATCTGATTTGATATTTTCTACTGATGAATACGGTGGCCCAGAGGTGCAACAACCCAAAAAATATCCACTATAAGAAAAAAAAGAGAACAGCCCAAAAAATTATCCACTCTTTTTTAAGTAACTTTACTTTTAGCGCACTCGCCTCCACTTCTGGTGGGTGACTTCGTTAGCATTAGCCACATTAGCTGAAGGCCTTAAACATTTTCAGCCTATGCTTTTATTTTTGTGGTCGCCTTAATTTTAAAACAAGAGACCTTTTGGGTAAACAGCGCCCCCTTAAGTGAAAAGGAGGATGATGGTTTTTTTTTCTTGTACTGGATAATTTTTTGAGCTGCTCTCTTTTGTTTCCTTCGAGTGGATAATTTTTTGGACCGTTCTCTTTTTTACCTCCACAGGGAGGTTCTGTCTGTTTGTCTGTCTGTGTGCAAGAAAACTCAAAAAGTTATGGACGGATTTAGATGAAAATTTCAGGAAATGTTGATACTGGCACAAGGAACAAATGATTAAATTTTGGTGGTGATCGGGGGGGTGGGGGGAGTGGGGGGGCCACTGATTGGCCTTGGTGGAGGTCTGTGCTCTACGAGTGCTGTTCTAGATAATTTTTTGGGCTGTTCTCTTTTATTTCTTAGAGTGGATAATTTTTTGGGCTGTTCTCTTTTATTTCTTAGAGTGGATAATTTTTTGGGCTGTTCTCTTTTATTTCTTAAAGTGGATAATTTTTTGGGCTGTTCTCTTTTATTTCTTAGAGTGGATCATTTTTTGGGCTGTTCTCTTTCATTTCTTATAGTGGATCATTTTTTGGGCTGTTCTCTTTTATTTCTTAGAGTGGATCATTTTTTTGGGCTGTTCTCTTTTATTTCTTAGAGTGGATAATTTTTTTGGGCTGTTCTCTTTTATTTCTTGTAGTGGATCATTTTTTGGGCTGTTCCACCTCTGGGCCACCGCAGATGAACCAAATCAGTCTGTGTTTACGAACATGTTTATGTAAAATCAGATTTTTCCCATTAAACTACTTTCAGACCGTCCATATTCACTCGTGCATCTCAGTCCAAATCAGACATTTATCTGATTGGACACATGCGTTTGTGTCTGTTTCATCATATTTCATGTATTAAAGGTGTTGTTTTTACACCCCGCTGGTCAGACTGGACCCTGTGTGGTCCGGTTTTGGTCGGTGGGCCGTATGTTTACCCCTCTGACTGTGTTTCCTGTCCCCAGTGTTCTCTAAGGAGCAGGAGAAGGAGAAGGCCCTGGAGGAGGAGCGCTCCGCCCCCCAGTCCGCCTTCCTGGGCCCCACCCTCTGGGACAAAACCCTGCCCTACGATGGCGACACCTTCCACGTCCTGGAGTACATGGACCTGGAGGAGTTCCTGTCGGAGAACGGCATCCCGTCCAGCCCCTCCCACCACCACCAAGCCCCGCCCCGCCAGCCGCCCATCATGCCCCAGGCCCCGCCCACACCCAGTCCTACAGTGATGGACCTCAGTAACCACGCCTCCACGTCCGTCCACAGCAACGCCGTGTCTCCCAACTGTCTGCGAGGCAGCCCGGGCCGAGCAGGTACGAGTCCGACACCCCCCCCCCTTAAAAAAATACAACTAAGAAAAGGGATTGGACACAAAAAAACACGCATTTAATATGAATTTATGACCAAAAAGTCTAATTATACACAAAAAATACGACTGTCATTTAAATTTTATACCACAAACACATGCATTTAATGTAATTATACAACAGAAATACTAATATAATCAAATTTTATACCAAAGAACATGCATTTAATACAAATACAAAACGGGTCATAATTTTATGAGAATAAAGTTGTAGCTAGTGTGTTGGCCCGTGTGGATCCACAGGTTCTAGATGTGGTCGTTTTTATGCTGTTGTGTATTCATACATGTTGTACCGCATTTGTCCAGCAGTCACCGCCAAAGTGCTCTGCGTAGTGCAACGTGATTGTTAGGCTGTTGTATTCAAAATTACTGATATCTCTCAAAATATTGGTCCGATCAACTCACCGTTTTCACTAGTCTGTTCACGGAGCAAAAATACACAAGTACAACAAACTGCAGCAGTCAGCTGTGTACGGGTTTAGTGTGAATCCCCAGACACACACACACACACACACACACACACACAGACCACTTGGCTTTTATAATATAAATATTTCGAAAATGAAGCTATAATATTATAAGAATAAAATAGTTTAAAAAAACCCTCATAATTTAACGAAAATAATGTCATCTTTTATGAGATTAAAGTCGTCATATTTCAAGAATAAAGCCATAATATTATGAGAATAACGTCGTAATTTAAAAACAGGTGGTAAAAATAGAATAATTTACCAGAATACAGTTGTACCCACTCATTGCATAATGGAGAACTTGGAACATTTTCTAGGTTCTACTTTCATTTGGGGTTTACGCACAAAGAACAAATACTGAGACTATTAGCCCCACCCACCAAATACTGAGACTATTAGCCCCGCCCACCAAATGCTGAGACTATTAGCCCCGCCCACCAAATGCTGAGACTATTAGCCCCACCCACCAAATGCTGAGACTATTAGCCCCGCCCACCAAATACTGAGACTATTAGCCCCGCCCACCAAATGCTGAGACTATTAGCCCCGCCCACCAAATGCTGAGACTATTAGCCCCACCCACCAAATGCTGAGACTATTAGCCCCGCCCACCAAATACTGAGACTATTAGCCCCGCCCACCAAATGCTGAGACTATTAGCCCCGCCCACCAAATACTGAGACTATTAGCCCCACCCACCAAATACTGAGACTATTAGCCCCGCCCACCAAATGCTGAGACTATTAGCCCCGCCCACCAAATGCTGAGACTATTAGCCCCGCCCACCATCAACACATTAGCATAAGTCGTCCGCTCCAACAGAAGTGAAAGTTGTTGTTTCACTTGTTGCATTCACTGTAACTGGAAACTCTGTCATCAACAAGGTTTAAGGTTTATAATTTCTAAATTATGAGATTTTATCGCACTTTTGAGAATTTATTTTCAAAATATTACGACTTGAATCTCATAAAACTACAACTTTATTCTTATAAAATTATGACTCTTCTGTATTTGACTTACGGGTTTTATCTCGATATTTTACGACTTTATTCTTGTAGTGACAAGTGTTTTTATTTTCTCCTGTGGCTCTAATACGCCGTTGTTTAAACTAAACATACGATCGAACACCTGCGTTTTTCTTTTTTTTTTTAACGAGCTGATAAAAGCTGAAGACAGATGAGCGTTAAACGGTTTCCCTCTCATCGTCTGAGTCGTGGAAAACAGACGTGTGGCGTTCGGAGGACAGGTCTGTCAGCTCTGCGTCTTTAGGTCACTGATGTCATTGATGGATGATGCGTTCAGGGACGCTGGGACGATTTTAACCCTTCGAGTTCATCACAAATAAAAGCCAAGTGTGAAGTGTTGCCTGGCGTTTGGTGTGACAGTGACATTTACATAGCAGAGGTGTCACAGTGTGTTCGTGGGAGTGATTGAATGTTTATTTCATTATGAAGCGATGACAATCAGACGTTCCCGTTCATGTTGGAATGTGTGACATCATCAAAAAAACAGATCATAGTTCAAATACTGTCAGTCACTGAGCTTCGGTCAAAGAGGACGAATGAATGAATGATGGTTTGGACTGAAGTTTTAGTCCTAGAGGACGGATCTGAGATGACGAGGTCTGGGATCCAGAGTGTTCCAAGTCCATGAGTAAATGAGTAAAAAAAAAAACACCAAAATGATCAAGACTATTAACAAAACATTCAACAAAAAGAACAAAATAATCAATAAAATGAGCAAAAAAGATCAAAATAATCAACACAGTTAACAAAATAATCAACAAACTGAAAAAATAATCAACACAATAGAAAAAAAAATTAACAAAATAATCCATACAGTGAACAAAAATGTTCAAAATATATAATAATTTTGATTTAATGATTTCTCTCCTAAAATTCCACCAGACAGCTTCATAATGTTTTAAAACTACATCTTAAAATACCCTTAAACTTAGATGGATTTTGGAATAAACACTGTAATACAAACATGTCCATTCATTATGATGTCATGTGGGCGTGGCTACATTACCAAGCCAAAACCTGTTACATAACGTGGTTTTTTTTGAAGCTGATTAGTGAAAGTTTTGCATAAATTCTTCATAAATCCTGGGTTCAGACTCAGATGGAACTAAAACCGCTGGTTGGAATGAACGTGTCAAAGCCATTTTTTCAGTTTCAGACCCGGTTCATGTGATCGACACTAATCTAGTGTTATTTCACCACCGGCTGAAAATAGTCTGAAGTGAGAGAAAAGAGTCCAACGTCCACATGTTTGACCTTTTATCACCGACAGAAAAGGAAGAGGTGGAAGGTGAAGGCCACAGCACAGAAAGACTGAACATGAACGAGTGAAAGGAGAAACATTTACAGCAGGTTCAGTTTGTAATGACGCCTGGATCAAAGAATCTAATAAAACTGATGGATACAAATATGAAAACTAATACGAATCATTCAACACATAATGGTTGAACATGGGTGGGTTTATTTTCCTCATGCTGATTCCTTTTCCTCTTCTGTTTAAGGTGAAATAACTGAATATCACACAATGAAACTAAATGATGTGATGGAAGAGGTTTATATGAGGCCATAAAAGACTGTTCTGAAGGAGAAAAAAAGAAGAAAAACAATCTAAGTAGTCGATATTGAATAGAAGCAACAAGATGGAAATGATGGAATGAGTTGAAAATGAAATAAAATATGAAGCAAAACAAATATGATGTAAAAGACGAGAAGGATTTAAGATTTAAGATGCAGAAAAGAGTCAGAGATGAAAACGTAGAAGACGCAGCAACATGGAATTAGATACAAGATGAAAATGAGGTATACATATATATATATATATATATATATTTTGCATGTAAGTAAATATCGATTTTTTGGCATATATAATCTTTATTACTGTTCATGTTAAAAAAAAAGCATTGATCTTCACAAATTACTCCTCTGTTTTGTTTCGCACTGTAACGTCTGTGTTTATATGACAATATTCATGTAACAAAGATTCACAAATTAGCTTTTTTTCTTTCTTTTTCTTCCTTTCAGTGAGCAATATTGACATCCTTTTTTCTTTAAAAAAAAAAAAAAAAATAGAACAGTGGTTTTGGTTCCAATGATGTCCTGTGCAATATGTTCTGAGACTGTTTTGAATAAAAAAAATTGAAAATTTTATATATATATATATAATTTTCGATAAATATATATATATATATATATATATATATACATATATATATATATATATATATATATATATATATATATAATGAAATATAAGACGCAACAATATGAAAAACATGTAAAAGACATAAGACAAAAATGAGGGAAAAGACTCAAAAACACAAGATAAAAAAGTTGATTTAATATAAATGAACATGATGTAAAAGAAGTAAATAAACTAATGTAAAAGGTTTAATGAGATGAAAACGTTAACGATTCAACAAAATGAACTTATTTTAAAGATAAAAACAGTCAAACATGGATGTGTTTTCATCTGGAGTCAGAGGGAGTTTATCAGTGGGTGTGTCTGTGGATCGGTCACAGCTGAGTCCTTCCACTCCTGTATTTTCACTCCACAGTAGAAAATGAGTGGAGTTTTTCCACATCTGCCCACTCTGAAAAACTGCACCACCTTCTGTTGAACCCACAGACGGACAAGAGTGGGTTCAGACATGAGTGGGTTCAGACCCACAGAGACATGAGTGGGTTCAGACCCACAGAGACATGAGTGGGTTCAGACCCACAGAGACATGAGTGGGTTCAGACATGAGTGGGTTCAGACCCACAGAGACATGAGTGGGTTCAGACATGAGTGGGTTCAGACCCACAGAGACATGAGTGGGTTCAGACCCACAGAGACATGAGTGGGTTCAGACCCACAGAGACATGAGTGGGTTCAGACATGAGTGGGTTCAGACCCACAGAGACATGAGTGGGTTCAGACCCACAGAGACATGAGTGGGTTCAGACCCACAGAGACATGAGTGGGTTCAGTCCCACAGAGACATGAGTGGGTTCAGACATGAGTGGGTTCAGACCCACAGAGACATGAGTGGGTTCAGACCCACAGAGACATGAGTGGGTTCAGACATGAGTGGGTTCAGTCCCACTCATGTCCGTCATGTGCAGGGCCATAGAACAGCGTCGGTGTGGATCCACATGTGACTGAGTGTTTTCAGAACACAGTGTTCCAGTGGAAGTAGGTCAGGGGGCGGCGGCTCTTTACTGCCTGTTTACATTTACATCCAACATGTGGTTCAACATGTGGTTCAGTGTCCAACACAGGCCCCGCCTGCACACAGACACCACAGACAGAAGAGAATAGAATAGAATAGAATAGAATAGGCTTTATTGTCATTATACAAGTTGTGCAACTAATAAACGACACAATAAAATACAGATAAGTGTATAAATAAATATAAACACATTGTAAAACCTGTCTGTACAGTTTACATTTGGGATCATCAGGTTATTACAGTGAAATGTTCAAAATGACGTTAGTTTAAATCAGACAGAGTTCTTGTACAGTGGATGAAACTGAAGAAAACATGTGGTATTCAGTAGTTTTAAATCAGTGAAACAAGACAAAAAGTTTATCAGAAAACCCGAAAACTGTAAAAACAAACAATAACAGGAGAACCTCATAAAAAGACACTAACACAAAACCAGTTTTAAAAAAACACAGTAACATGAAAACTGTAAAAAGACGTAATAACACAGAAACACTATAAAAAGACGCAGTAACATGAGAACTTCATAAAAAGATGCAATAACATGTAAACTGTAAAGACTCGCTAATGTGTAAACTGTAAAAAAACGTAGTAAGACGAGAACTTCATAAAAAGATGCGACAGGATGGAAACTTTGTAAAAACAAACAAGATGAAAACTTTGTGAATGACAATAAAACAAAATCTTTGCAAGAAGTTTTTGTCCTGTTACGTCTTTTTACGAAGTTTTATCCTGTCTTATTTTTCGTGTTATCGCAGGTTTTTCGGATGTTTTTTTTATTGCGACTTCTGATGAACTTTTTCTCCTGTTTCTTTTATAAATGATGTAAAACCGCTAATAACCACCTTTATTTTTTAACTTTAACTCGAGTAAAAACACATTAATTTGACATTTTTATGATAATTAATATTGACTGTTTTATTCTAATACGAATAAAACCACTTTATTTTATGTTCTGATCGGTGTTTGGACTCTTTGAGTTGGAATATTTTAGCAAATTTAGGTGAAAATCAGATTTTTAATGCAACATAGTTTAGTTTTTTTTTTTTTTTTTTTTTTAAACGCTGCAGATGTGAACAGGTCTGTTTTCTGTCCATCCTGACGTTGCGTTCAGGGTTTTATCCTGGTCCACGGTGATGTTCGCTCTGTAATCTGCCTCTGCCTCAGGTCTAAAAATAGCAGATAATCTACAGAATAATCTGGAATATTTGGATTTCCCAGAAGGCCGAGCGTCACAGAGTCAGATAAGGAGCAGAAAGAGAAAGAGAGCAGGTTTAAATGTGGTTCAGCTGATAATGAAAAAGAAACTGAGGAGGAGGAGGAAGAAGAGGAGGAAGAGGAGGAGGAGAAGGAGAAGGAGGAGGAAGAAGAGGAGGAAGAGGAGGAGGAGGAAGAGGAGGAAGAAGAGGAGGAAGAGGAGGAGGAAGAGGAGGAGGAGGAAGAGGAGGAAGAAGAGGAGGAAGAGGAGGAGGAAGAGGAGGAGGAGGAAGAGGAGGAAGAAGAGGAGGAAGAAGAGGAGGAAGAGGAGGAGGAAGAGGAGGAGGAAGAGGAGGAGTAGGAGGAGAAGGAGGAGGAAGAAGAGGAGGAAGAGGAGGAAGAGGAGGAGGAAGAGGAGGAGGAAGAGGAGGAGGAGGAGTAGGAGGAAGAAGAGGAGGAAGAGGAGGAGGAGAAGGAGAAGGAGGAGGAAGAAGAGGAGGAAGAGGAGGAGGAGGAAGAGGAGGAAGAAGAGGAGGAAGAGGAGGAGGAAGAGGAGGAGGAGGAGGAAGAGGAGGAGGAGGAAGAGGAGGAAGAAGAGGAGGAAGAGGAGGAGGAGGAAGAGGAGGAAGAAGAGGAGGAAGAAGAGGAGGAAGAGGAGGAGGAGGAGGAAGAGGAGGAAGAGGAGGAGGAAGAGGAGGAGTAGGAGGAGAAGGAGGAGGAAGAAGAGGAGGAAGAGGAGGAGGAAGAGGAGGAGGAAGAGGAGGAGGAGGAGTAGGAGGAAGAAGAGGAGGAAGAGGAGGAGGAGAAGGAGAAGGAGGAGGAAGAGGAGGAAGAAGAGGAGGAGGAGGAGGAGGAGGAGGAAGAGGTTAAAACCCAAACCTTCTCATCCTGAAGCAGAACCAGCAGAACCAGCAGAAGGTCCAGATGTGAAGGTGTTCCTCTGGTTTCAGACGCTCACTCATTCTTTGCTTTCATGGGTTCGGAGTAAAACAGGAAATTAAAAACACACATTTCAGACAGAAGACAAGTTTCTTCTGGACCACAGTGGAGGCAGAAGGTGTGGAAGTCAGCAGAGTCCTTCTAAAAGCTCCAGTGTGTGTTTGTCCGTGACGCTTCACAAATGATGGTGTTAAATGTCTGTTTGCACGTGAACATTATTGGATGTAAAAGGTGAAAAAACATGAAAACAGACTGAAATGACAGCGGATGTGACGTCACTTCTGTATGAACTCATCCTCATTTATGTGAATCTGAAAAGTTCAGTTCAGTTCTTCACGTTTGCACATTAATCACCGTTTCTGTTCATTTTATGATTCAGTTAAAAAGACGTGAAACAGCTGGAGAAGAAAAACAAACCAAATCTCACGTGAAAACCCATAAAACGACAAACAGAACTTAAATTCTGTTCGGTCTCAGTTGGACTGTGTTTTTTCGGAGCCTGGAAACGTCAGGTTAAAGGTGACGGTCCAACAGCTGAGACCACCTGAGCTTTTCACACAGTTTAGGAGGAGTTCCAAATAAAAACAGGTTTCATCTGGTGTTTGTGTCTCCTCCTGCTGGTCACAGGCAGAACTGCAAAAAAACAACATTTATTAGTTTTACCTTGAACATGGGTCAAATAATCAAGAATAAATAAAACAATAACAACCAATAAATGTACAGGAAATGTTCTGATTCACTAGTGATGATAAACTTCTGTCTGTGCAACAAATGAATGTCATATTTTAGGGGTTTTTTTGTTAGTTTTTTTTTTTTTTGCAGGCATTGTTATGATCATTTCTGTAAAGGAATAAAAATATAACTAATCCAAATAGTCCATCACAATTTCTTATTTTATTTTTTCTATCCATAGTTTGTGAACAAAAATAATTGAACATTGATAATTTGGAAAAATAAATGAAATGAAAAGAGAAAATCTCTAATATTCACCAAGATTAAAGTAGTAAATTATGAGAAAAATGATAATTTTCAGGAGATTCAAGTTATATTTTTTAAGACTGAATTTCTTTTCATAAGCATCAAGTTTAGTTTTGAATAAAAACATAAAACAGCTTCACTGACTGAAATGAAAAAACCTTAAGTTTATTCAACATAAAATATGAGTATTTCAGGTGGATATTCAAACTATATATTATTAAACAAACCTTACATTAACACTAAACTTAATAAAACTGAACAAAAACAAACTAAAACAAATGAGGAAACTTGATTTTAAAGACCTGAAAAACCTACACAACAATGAAACTAAAGACAAAACTCAAACTGTTTTTTCATCTAAATTAAACTCAAACTCAGACTAAACCTGAATGCTCCTGGTTTCCTTCAGGACACCCCAGCTCCAGAAACACTCCAAGCCCCATCGATCCAGACTCCATCCAGGTACCGGTGGGCTACGACCCGGACCCGGCGGACCTGGCCCTGTCCAGCGTCCCGGGTCAAGAGATGTTCGACCCACGGAAACGGAAGTTCTCCGCTGAGGAGCTGAAACCGCAACCGATGATCAAGAAGGCCCGAAAAGTCTTCATCCCAGAGGATCTGAAGGTAAGTGGGATCTGGTTCTGACTAAGACCTGGACCTGGATCTGACTAAGACCTGGATCTGGTTCTGACTAAGACCTGGACCTGGATCTGACTAAGACCTGGATCTGGTTCTGACTAACACCAGGACCTGGTTCTGACTAAGACCTGACTAGTGGATTTTTGAAGATTAGAAACCGATAAATTAATATCAGTTCAATAATTGTATATATTTAAGTGTCACTCATCTGTAAATCACCCTTATCCTCATCATATTTTTACAAAATATAAAATCACAGCTAAAAAAATCGAAATAAAAACTTAACAATAAACCAAATTTTACATTTAGATAAATTTGAAAATACTGTCATTTATGTGGTTAAATTAAGTGAAAAATACTATTTCTACCAGATTTCAGGTGTTTTACTTGATCCTTTTTCATTATTTAACCCTGTTTTTAACTTGATTTTTTGTAAATTATGTCCCAGGTTAAATACACAATATGGAAAAAAGCTAATGTACATTTAATACAAAATACATATTATTTACTGTGTTAATGTGTAAAACTTAATTTCCATGTTACTTTATTTTCTGACACTGATGTACAAATGTTTTCACCAAAACCCTTTCACATGGTGGCAAATAAACAGTTAGCTTAACTCACAGTTAGTGATTAGCATGAAATAAACATTAATTTGGCTTATAGTTTTTATCTTTTCTGCATATTGTGATAAGAAAGTCAATGTTAGCGATAAATACGCTCCATATGGATGGAAATACAACAGAAGGAGGTCATATTTAAAGAAGAAAGCATGCAGCTAAAGTTAGCTTTAGCTTGTATAGCTTTATTCTGCCAGTCTGTGTTGTTCACAGTGGTTGAACCGACGATAAAATGTCAGCTTCACAACATTTAAACAGTATTACATGAACAGTGAAAGTGACGCTAACTGTACATGGAAACTAAAATCATTCATTAAAAAGATTTACATATACAGAGGAGTTAGAGGACATAATGCCAATTAGCAGTTAGCTTTCACCTAAAATCCTGCAGTATGAGCCAAGAGTTCACAAAGTTCACTAGCATGGAGGATAATTAGCAGTTAGCTTAAATTGCGGTTAGTGATTAGGATGAAATAAGTGTCAGTCAGGCTCTTATGTTTTATCATGACCACGTATTATCATTATGGACATAGAGCAGCTAGCATTAGCATTAGCATTTATAGCTTTATTCCATGGTATCTGAATTTTGACAAACTAAAATTAGCACAAAATTAGCATTAGAAAATTAGCATTCCTCAGCCATCTCTCTCTCTCTTTTTTTTATTATTCCTAAACAGGTTTTATTGAACAGATTAAACTAAGATGGAAATAAGAAGAAAGAAACACAGTGAATTACAGAATAAAACCGTAATTTAGGCTAAAAAAAAACAGCTCATGTAAGTTAAATAAACTGGAAAAACAGCTTAAATGTGTTATTTTCCTTCTTCTGATCTGTTTGTTGTAGATTTTATTAATTTTTGACCCTTTTTCAGTGCATAGAGGGTTAAAAAGTCTTTAAATTGCCTTTAAATTTAAAATAAAAACCTTATGATAATTAAATCAAAGTGACAGTGAATGAAACAGACACATGGAATAAACGCACTCTGTGTTATTGTCTGTTCGTTTCTTCTGCTCGTCTGTTCTTGCATCACATCAAACCATTAGTGTGATTACTGTCCACCTGGCTTTAAGCCACTCGGCATTCTGGGAAACGAAACAGGGAGCCTCTGCCGCTCTGTGATTGGTCTGATCTCACTCAGGGGGGCGTGTCCTGGAGTGTAAGAGGATTATGGTGCGTCCTGCCCAGAGGTCGGACTCAGGGATTTGGATTTAATTTAGTGAAAGTCCAGTGAGTGTGAACAGACTGCAGTACTCAGACTGACCACCGGGGGGCGGAGTCTGTCTGCACTGACCACCAGGGGGCGGAGTCAGTCCGCACTGACCCCTACTATGACCACAAACACAGATGTGACCGTTACTGGTGGAGGTTTGACTTCATTTATTTGAATAATTGAACTGATGATAAACAGAAGACTGAAGGACATGAGGTGGTTTGCACCGTCCGTTTTCTGTTTCGAAGAAGTTTGACTTTGATTTCAGTTCATATCCTACTCTTTTTTTTCTTTTTTTTTTTCTTTTTGCCAGTTTTTGTTCACCTTTAGTTCATTAAATCTACCCTTTTTTCTATTATGACCCATTTTACTCTATTTTTTATTTTATTTTATTTTGCTTTATTTTGTGTTTCATCCCTTTCTATTAACTTCTGTTTGTTTTTGTCTCAGTTTTTGTTAACCTTCTGCTTCTCTTTAACTGATAAACTTACTTTTAATGCAGGTTAGTTTGTAAAAATTTGCTTTTTTTTTTTTATTTATTATGACCCATTTTTGACTATTTTAACTAATATAATTTTATTGGTTTTATAGTTTACTGTCATTCTTTTTTTGCTGTATGCATTTTCCCCCTCATTTTATTGTTTTTAAGCATTTATGTTACTATCTTTCAGTGTTATTTTGTTATTTTGTTTTATTTATTTCATGTTTCATCTCGTTCTATTCTCAGTATGAACTAGTTCATTTAATTTCTGTTTGTTTTTGTCTCAGTTTTTGTTAACCTTCTGCTTCTTTTTAACTGATAAACTTTTAATGCAGATTAGTTCAGAAAAATGTGCCTTTTTTTATTATGACCCTTTTTTGAATCATTTTTTTGTTTTAATAGTTTACTATCATTCTTTTCTTAATTTTTGTTTTGTTTTATCTCATTTTATTGTTTTTATTTATGTCGCTATCTTTCAGTTTTATTTTTTATTTTATTCTGTTATTTTGTTTTATTTATTTCATTTTTCATCCCTTTCTATTCTCAGTATGTACTAGTTCATTTAATTTCTGTTTGTTTTAACTCTGGTTTGTAGCTTTTAATTCTTATTTTATGCAGTTTTACTCTTGATTTCCACGTAAACTCACATTAAATCACTGGTATTATGTATAAAATTTATGGAAAACATGATGTAACTTGGTCCTAGTGGCTACTCTCCATTTTTTTTTTTTTTTTTTTTTTTGTAAAATTGCAAAAAAAAAAAAATATATATATATATATATATATATAAAAAAAGCACTGGCAGAAATGCATCCAGATCTTTTCTTGCTCTGTTATTCTATGATTTACTTATCAGTTCAGTAGGTTTGTTTTTCTCTTACATGTTCAAACACCAGGGTTTAGTCTTTATCTCTGAGGTCAAATTTTAGTCGCAGTTTTCCGTCTAATAAACCTGTAACGGTCTCTTTCATGTCCTTTGTGTTTTTTGAGCAGGATGACAAATACTGGGCCCGACGCAGGAAGAACAACATGGCGGCCAAGCGTTCGCGTGACGCCCGGCGGCTGAAGGAGAACCAGATTGCCATCCGAGCCGGCTTCCTGGAGAAGGAGAACTCGGCTTTGAGGCAGGAAGTGGCCGAGCTGAGGAAAGAGCTGGGACGAACCAAGAACATCCTGGCCAAGTACGAGGCTCAGCACGGACCGCTGTGACCGCCCACGCCAGGCCACGCCCACACCTACACACAACAACGTCCACACACAGCAGGCGCACGGTTCAGGACACGCCCACTTTGAATCCGACACCCAAACTGCCTTCAGGTTCATTTTAGCGCCTGGGTTCTAAATTCAAACCTCCGTAAACCACAGATTATTTAACAGACGCAAAGTTAAAACTGTTTTTTTCCGACTTTTTGTCTTAAATATGACGTTAAAGGCCTTGAATGACGCGCAAATATATGAACGGAATATCATCAAATCCACATTAATGCTGCTGATCATCTGCAGATGGAGTTTGTCACATTCTCATAAATGCTCATAATCTGAAAATGCATCTCCAGATGAAATTCTAAAAGATGTTTGTTTTCCCGTCGTGTTTCGGACTCAGATGAAATGAAAAACTCTTTAAACTTATTAAACCAAAGCAAAAAAAAGGTCTAAATATCCGACATTTTGTGCTGAATTTGACAAACTCTCAGGTATTTTCAGCAGGAAGTCGTCTCCTGATGATGTTTTGGGGGGGTTTTTGCACCAGTTTCCATGGCAGCGGTTGCCGAGCAGCAGCAGTAGAAATAGACAGATGATGATGATGAGGAGGAGGAGGCGGAGCTGCTGATTGCGAACCGTCGCCTGCTGTGAGTTGACGACAGCGTTTAACACGAACAGACAAATCCCACAAACCTGAGTCCCGAGTGCGTCTCCTCCCCGACCTCTGACCTCCGACCTCTGACCCCTCCCAGTGTTTGGTGTCAGAACTGCAGGACTGCTGACCCCTCCCACCTCAACTCACCTGACCTGACAGACTCCGCCCCCTGCAGGTGAACGTTTGCAGACGATGATGTTAGTGAATGAACCGACGTGTGCTCTGCTTTACACGAAAAACACACAAGGATAACACGAGAAACACACGTGCAACTGTCAAATGTGGATTTATGACATGTTTGTGGTGTCGTGTACGTAATTCACATGTAAAACTACTGAGTACATGTGACACGAGAGGAAATACATGTGGAACTATTCATATCACATGTGAAACCATTGGAATTACACATGAAACCATTGGAATTATAGGTGAAACCATTGGTAATACATGCAAAAGTATTGGTAATGCATGTGAAACTGTTGGTAATACATGTGAAACCATTGGAATTACACATGAAAACATTAGTTTTACATGTGAAACACCCAGTATTACATGTGAATGTTATGTAAAACATGACTCGACATGGCCACGGACCACATTACACCATGAAAAGTTCCAAAACCACAATGTGACTGAAACATTTGGCTAAAACACATACTGACCTGCAAAAACATGTGAACTTGATGTGTTTTTCCGTTAAGGGCTGCTCTCCTATTGGTCAGTTCCGTCTGTAGTTTGACTTCAGTAGAACCATTTTTTTTAGGAAAGTGAAAAAAAAAACAAAACATAAAAAGTAAATGTTAAGTACAACCTGAATGCCAAAAATGTTCACTGCTTCTCCCAAAATGTTTTATTTTTTTATCCTGAAAACCCAAAAACTGTCCCAGGTTTAATTTTCCAGTCATTTATTTATTTTTTATAGTGTTGTAGGGCTGCTTTTCTACAAAATGTAGTTAAATAAATAGACAAATATTTACCAGTAAGGCAGAAAAAACAGATTTCTTGTCGTGAATATGACATGAAAAGCCTTTAACCATGTTTATTTATTCAAGGATAAAGTAGAATCGTTCTATAAAAAACAAATTAAATGCCAAAAAGACATCTTAGTTTTATAGAATTTATGCTGTGGGCCAAATCGAAATATTAAAATTAAAATTAAAAATGTACCTGAAGGGTTAAAAAACAAACAATCAATGCTGAGGCAATGAATATTAATAAAAAAACAACCAAAAAACACTCAAATACTTGTGTGTTTTTAGTCCCTCTGACTCTGGAGTTCAGTGAGTTTGACAATAAAAGCTTTAAATGTATTTTACAATCACAGAGTAAAAGGTGTTTTATATGATTTAACAGAAACCGTCACCCACATTCATCTGCATCAGGTCAAAACATACGAAAACATGCATTTAAACAAAGGAAAGAAAGCCTTGTTTTTGGGAAAGATGTCATACTTTTCAACAACAGTGTTAAAATAAATAAAAAAAAACTGATAGAACCAGACTAAACAATGGAAAAACCAACAGAAAGATACTGAAACCAGTTTAAAGTTAATCAAATCAAACTGAAAAATGGTAAATCCAGACTAAGAGTTGCCTAAACTTGTCTTAAAGATGGTAAAACACGACTGAATTCTAAGACAATAAAACCAGTGTTAAAGTAGATGAAACCAGACTAAAAGATGACTAAAATGGACTCATGGATGGTAAAACCAGTGTTAAAAATCGATAAAAGCAAATTATGAAATAGTTAAACCAGACTGAATGATGGTAAAACTGGTCTAAAAGATGGTTAAACCAGACTAAAGGATGGTAAAACTGATCTAAAAGATGGTTAAACCAGAATAAAAGATGGTAAAACTGGTCTAAAAGATGGTTAAACCAGACTAAAAGATGGTTAAACTGGTCTAAAAGATGGTTAAACCAGACTAAAAGATGGTTAAACTGGTCTAAAAGACAGTTAAACCAGACTACAAGATGGTTAAACTGGTCTAAAAGACGGTTAAACCAGACTACAAGATGGTTAAACTGGTCTAAAAGACAGTTAAACCAGACTAAAAGATGGTTAAACTGGTCTAAAAGATGGTTAAACCAGACTAAAAGATGGTTAAACTGGTCTAAAAGATGGTTAAACCAGACTACAAGATGGTTAAACTGGTCAAAAAGATGGTTAAACCAGACTAAAAGATGATAAAACTGGTCAAAAAGATGGTTAAACCAGACTAAAAGATGATAAAACTGGTCTAAAAGATGGTTAAACCAGACTAAAAGATGATAAAACTGGTCTAAAAGATGGTTAAACCAGACTAAAAGATGGTAAAACTGGTCAAAAAGATGGTTAAACCAGACTAAAAGATGGTAAAACTGGTCAAAAAGATGGTTAAACCAGACTAAAAGATGATAAAACTGGTCAAAAAGATGGTTAAACCAGACTAAAAGATGATAAAACTGGTCTAAAAGATGGTTAAACCAGACTAAAAGATGATAAAACTGGTCTAAAAGATGGTTAAACCAGACTAAAAGATGATAAAACTGGTCTAAAAGATGGTAAAACTGGTCTAAAAGATGGTTAAACAGGACAAAAAAAAAAAGTCAAACCAAATTAAAGGTGGAAAAACCAAAAGAAAACAGATTTAAACCTGACTTAAACATTGTTGAAATAAACTAAATCATGGTAAATAAATCACATTTTCTTCTAGATGTATTTTTTCGACAGGATTCTTCTTCTTAGAAAAAAGCCTGTTCTGTTTCACGACGTCCCTTTTGTTTGTTTTTTTTTAAACCGTCTGTGATTGTGTACCTGTTTTAAATGGAACCTCATTTTTAGTCCGGTCTAAAGGTGGAACAGTCCAGTTCATGTTCAGCTCCACTGATGGTCTAACTGCAGTTCAGCTGTGGGATCCAGACGGTGCGTTAACAGTGCAATAGTCTTCTCCTTCTCCTTCTTCTTCTTTGGTTTTCCTGTGCGTGGTGTTGCTGTTTTTTGGCAGTGGTGGGTGGGGGGGTGGGGTGGGTGGGGTGGGTGCCCCCCCGCTGGCGTGTCACACATGAATGTAAATGTAAACCAGTCACTTTCTTTACTACAGACCAAAAGACGAGCAGAGTCTCCAGAGGATATATTGATATATGAAAGGTTTAATGTTTCTACAGATCTTACTATTCTTCTTGTTTTTGTACAGACTCTTTTCCTACGTAGATACTGGGTGTATTTTCCAGGGTTCGACATGTGGATCTAAAGCTCCAGCTGACTCCAGCTGATGCATGGGCATTCAACCCCTGTGTGTTGGTAGTTCCACACCTCACTGTGCAGCTTCATTTATTTACTCCTGTTTTTTCTGTGTAAATTCGATGATGAATGTTTTTACCCCAACGTGAAGCACTTATTCTCATTTAATTTTTTTGATTTGTCCGATTTTCTCCTCATCCTGGTGTTTTGTTTTTGTTGTGCTCAAAGATATTTTTTTTTCCTATATTTGTCCTCGATTTTGTTTCTCATGATTAAATGAATTATTACAATGATGATGATGATGATAATAAAAAGAAGTAAAAAAACAAACAAATAACTGTGTCTGGATTTGAATTTGTGTTTCCTGCTACTTATTCTTTATTGTATTTGGGATTTTAACACTTATACATAATGAATCAACTCCAAATTGTGTATTTATTTGGCAAAATCAGTCACAGTATTGTCACGTCTTAGATCAGGGCTGTCAAACTCATTTTCTTCTACGTTCCACATTCAGCCCAGTTTAATCTGAAGTGGGCCGGACCAGTACAATAATAGCATGATAGAAAAATAAATAATGACAACTCCAAATTGTGTTAGTGCAAAAAATAATGTTCATTTATGCCAATATTTACATTTACAAACTATCCAAACAAAAAGGATGTGAATAACCTGAAAAAAACTGAATTTATTAAATAATATAAAGTACAATTTTATCAATATTATGCCTCTACTTATTTATATTTACATTACATTTTACATGTATGCATTTGGCAGACACTTTATTGCAAAGCGACTTACAGGGGAAAACCAAAAACTGAAAAAATAAATAAATAAATAAAATAAAATGCAAGAATAGATTAAAAACATAAAGCAGCTGTACAATTAAAAATAGTGTCGTACAGAAGATTAAAAAGCAAAATTATTGACTAAAAGTACAAGAATTAGATTAAGAAGACATAAAAACAGCTGAACAATTAAAACTGAAATAAAAATACCAAGTAAAACAACAACATCACTTACACATATGCACAAAACATTTAGTAACAGGCAGAAAACTGTTAAAATTGCACTTAATTTTCTTCATTTCTCCATATTTGTTCAGGTTATTCACATGTTATTGTGAAAGGATAGTTTGTTAATGTAAACATTTTCATAATTTAATGTTTTTTGCACTAAATCAAAGAAAAAAATCAGTGTTGTCATTATTTCTAGGTTATTGTGATATTATTTTTGAGTTTGATGCACTAACTTTCACTTTGCAAATTCATCCCAGGGCCGGATTGGAAACTTTGGCGGACCGGTTTTGGCCCCTGGGACGCATGTTTGACACCTTTGTCTTAGATCAGACTCACATTATAATATTAATACTAAATTCCTGAACTTTATAATGAACAATAATAGACAAAATAACGTAAAATAATCTACACTATATGGACAAAAGTATGTGACTGTAGAATCCAGGTGTTTGTTTTCTAACGGGGGTCTGGGATCCAAAACAATAATGACTAATGTCAGAATAGTTTTATATAATGGGATAAATATCAGTGCATTGGTTTGGTTTAAACTGTTTTCTTTGATTCCAAAATGAAACACATTTGTAAAAAAAAAAAAAAAAAAAAAAATGAAGCTCAGGTATAAACGACTGAATGTAAGAACAAACAAAAAAACCCCCTCAGAGATGGTTTTGACCTCATTTCTATCAACATTTTAATTTTTTTTTATTTTTTAATTTTTTATCCATGACTGATTTTAAATGTTCTTCCTCTAAATTTCTATAATAGTTTTCCTGCTCTGACTGTAAATAATAATTTTCTTCCTCATCTAACCGTCTACTGTCATCACATCTGACTGAGGAAGAGAAATCTACCATTAAACTATAAGGAAATACTGATGTGGTAGTTTTTAGTTGTGGTAGAAAATTATTATTCACAGTCAGAGCAGGAAAAGTATTTTAGAAAGTTAGTGGTAGAACATTTAAAATCATAGTCATGGATAAAAAAAAAATTAAAATAAAATAAAGTTGAGAGAAATTACGTAAAAGCCATTTGAGTCATTTTGGAAGCAGAGATACCAACTAAACCCAAACTAACCAATGCACTGATGTCTATCCCATAATATAAAACTCTATTCTGACATTAGTCCTTATTGTTTTGTATCCAGACCCCTGTTAGAACAGAAACATCTGAATTCCACCTGTCCACATACTTTTGTCCACACAGTGCAGTTGTATTCCAGCTGTACTTCCTCATGTGTCCACCAGGTGTCCTCATAAACCACCTGACTCCACTCACACACCTGAACCTCTGCACTTAACTCACACACAAACACACAGCTGAGTTCATCTGCAGTCTGACATTCAAAGGTAAGGAAACATTTGTGTTATTATGACTTTTACCTGTTTTTCCCCCAGACAAGACTGGAAGATCAGTTTAAACAATGATAAAACCAAAACTAAAACAGATTAAAATGTGACTGAATCCACCTAAAAATGAGAAATGGGTCCATCTGTCTCAGACTAAAACATGGTTAAAACAAAGTAGGTGTTTTAAACCCAGTGTTAAAGGAGATCAAACCGAACTGAAACATGCTAAATGTCCGCTCAGAACCCCAACCTGCTGCTCTGTTTATTATTCACTTCAGTCCTGTGTGTGTCAAACCTGCTAAAGTCAAATATTCATCAGATCAGACCATTTCCTCCCAGTCGAAGGCAGCAGAGGCGGAGGTTTGTTCATCCACCTGTTCCAAACCACTGACACAGAAAGGATTTACCACAGACCCAAGCAGAAATACACCCAACAGACGGGTTTAAAACAGATTTTATAAAGACAACAAACAAGTTAAAGCACGCATCACCTGTTTTTAACGAAGAAATAAAACAAATACTACATGCTAAGATCTCGTAGCTATTACTGTTTTTAAAATTAAGACAGGATTTCGTCTGTAGAAGCTGTTAGCACGCTAATATGTTAGCATATGTAAACCGCAACATTTAATAAGTTAGCATGCTAATAGGTTAGCATGTATAACCCGCAACATTTAATCAGTTAGCATGCTAATAGGTTAGCATGTATAACCCGCAACATTTAATAAGTTAGCATGCTAATAGGTTAGCATGTATAACCCGCAACATTTCATCAGTTAGCGTGCTAATAGGTTAGCATGTATAACCCACAACATTTAATAAGTTAGCATGCTAATAGGTTAGCATGTATAACCCACATCACTTCATCAGCTGGCGTGCTAATAGGTTAGCATGTATGAACCACAACATATCATCAGTTAGTGTGCGAATAGGTTACATTTATTGATTTAGGAATATGCATTTTTTCCAAAGCGACTTAGAGGGGAAAAAACAGAAATAAAAGAATAAAATACAAGAATAGATTAAAGACATAAAACAGCTGTACAATTAAAAACAGTAGGTTAGCATGTATAACCTGCACCATTTCATCAGTTAGCGTGCTAATAGATTACATTTACATTTGTTAATTTTGGCAGATGCTTTTTTCCAAAGCGACTTACAAGGGAAAAAATGAAATAAAAGAATAAAATACAAGAAAAGATTAAAGACATAAAACAGCTGTACAATAAAAACAGTGTCATACAGAAGAATAAAAAAACAAAATGATAGACTGAAATACAAGAATAGATTAGAAAGACATAAAAACAGCTGTACAATTAAACACAGGTTAGCATGTATAACCCGCAACATTTCATCAGTTAGCATGCTAATAGGTTAGCATGCATAATCTGCAATGAAATTAGTTTTAAATTGAATAAATAAACTATTAGTTGCTTCAAAATATCCTACTTTATTAAATATTTTAATAGCTCTTTTTTTTTTTTTTTTTTTTTTTTTAATAATTTTATGAATGCATCTATACTAGTTTTTCCTGCATTTCCTCATATTTCTGCACGATATGTTGAGAACCAAAGAACAGTAGATCATGTATAGGCTGTTTTTATTTAGTAAGTCCCTTGTTTTATACAGTATGTCTAGATTTGGACAATTTAATTTTAATAGACTTAATATGGGGTTTCCAACACAGTTTACTGTGACACCTAAAAATTTAGCTTCATAACCTCTTTCTATTTCCACTCCATTTAAATATAGTTTTGCATTTTCAACATTTCTGTTACCGGAAAAAATCATAAACTTTGTAACAAACACAAAACAAAACAAAAAAAGGAAGGGGTGGGCACAATAATTTTCATTTCATTTCATTTATTCATTCCAATCTAAATGATTGGAAAGGAGCAGAATGAAGAAAACGTATAATACCTGCCCCTTTCTTCAAGCATCTGCTTACATCAGATACGTTGCCATTACAGCTATTACAAGAAACAGTTTACACGATAGTCAATGCAAATAAAACAAATCCAAAATCTGTAAGTAAAATTATAAGTATTATTAATAGAAATCATGTTACGGGTAAATTAAATAAAGGACACTTTCATGCGTTCTCTCTATCGTACAGGGTATATGATGCTATGGGAGGGTGTTGAGGCGATCAAAATACAACATTAAGGGTCCCATAGCTTATGAACTTTCTAATTGATCGTCTGGTGAAGTACTTGTTTTTTTCTAATTTTAGGTAAAACATCAAATACCCAAGACAACCAGATGCTTTTGGTGGGTCAGGAGATTTCCACTCTAGAGCTGTTCTCCTCCGAGTGTGAAGGTAGGTAAAGGCATTGGTCCTGTCTGTGGACAATAAGAACTCATTAATTAGTATTTACAGTTTATGTGGACCACAGGGACATGTTTGAAAATGAAGAATTCCATTTAAAAAAAGCAAAATATCACTCCTTTAACACTTGTAGCTGTGGCTACAAATGTAGTTTACCACCACTAGAGGGGGAATGTGAGAGTGAATGAATAATGGGTCAATAACGCAAAGCGCTTTGGGTGTCTAGAAAGCACTATTTAAATCCAATCCATTATTATTATTATTATTATTATTATTATTATTATTATTATTATTATTATTACTTACAGGAAATTCACAAACAACAAAAAATTCCAGAACTGTTCATAGTGTTATTTAGCAGAACTTCATAAACCGGTTTATTTTATAACATGAAGTGCAGAGTGAGTATAATACGCTCACTTGGATACTAGACGGTAAATCAGACATGGCTTGAACAGGGTTTGTTACTGTGGTGTGTTCACTGACAGTGGGACTCTTTAGCGTCCTGTCCTTTACCATCAGTCTGGATTAAACCTGACGTCATGGACAGTTTTTCGTCAGCGTTGCGTGCAGCGAAGCCCAGTCCGGTTTCTGAACCAGATCAGACCTGAACGCCACAAAATCTGACAACCTGAAACTTGCATAACCGAAAAAAAAAACAAACAAAAAAAAACATCAGCAGCAGCAGCAGCAGCAGCTGTACAGGGGACAAATGAATACATAATACATGCTCCTAATACTGTGGCACTCAGTTTATAATCCACCAACATGAAATATGGGCCTGGATAATTGTACGGTTCATATCATGGATGAAATACAGCCAATGGCGGCGGCTCTTGGCTGTTTTTATTTATTTATTTATTTATTTATTTTTTCATGTAAGAGGATTGAGTCTCGGTGGCACGAGTCCTGTAAAGTCTGGCTTGGGATCATCTGTCAAACGAGTCCAGAGCCAATGAACGGACCGAACTCAGATTAAATCTGTTTGGACAGTTTTTAGCATTTGTCTTTTTGTGTTTTTCAGTTATTACATCAGTATTTATGAACCAAAACCTTCAAACAAAAGGACAGACTGAACCTTTAAGCCTCAAACACCTGGAGGACCATTAGCAGAGTTTCGTTTTCCTGCGTTCTTTTACTTTTTCTAATGTTTTCAGCCACTGTCAAGTATCATCTGATTCAGGGTTAGGGTTAACCCTAACCTGCGAAAACATGAATAACTGTATTTTACACCAATTATTGACATGTATTAATCAGATTAACGGCTCAACAGGAATTACACAGTTTAGATCAGTAGATGGTTCTGGTTAAAGGTGGATTTTTGGGTCTTTAACCCTTTCATACCCAGTGGTCACTCCAGTGGACAGTTCTTCTACAGCTGTTCTCTTGTATATTCATGGGTTTTGTCGTTTTAATTCCATATCAGCTGACACAGTGGACGCTCATGCACCATCCCATACACTGTATACGTTCATAAACCTGATCTGCACTAACATGTTTGAGTGACAATCAATTGCTTATTATTGTTAGACTGTAATTACCAGTTTGGGGTTATTTTGATACAAAAAGTTTTTTTTTTTTTTTTTTTTAACATATTATCTCTTAAAATGTCAGAAAACATCAGATTAACTGCATGAAAAAATGTTATTTCATACTGTTCTCACAATATATCAGTAAATATGTTTCTTTACTTCAAAAATTAAATGCATGGTTTCCAGCTGAGTGGACATTTTTGCAACTCCATGAAAAAAGGGTTCACGAAAATGCTTTAATCGCATTGTTTTCTTAATGCCTAGAGGAATAAAAACACTCGGGGCGGGGGGGGGGGGGGACTTGATTAAGGCTCTCATAAGTCGTGCACGAAAGGGTTAAAGGTTTAATGTGATGCAAACTTTTGTGTCTTAAAACATTGTGCAGTTTTCTAATCATTGTCTACTCGCTGTTTCATGAATTTTATTTCACAGGTTTGACAATAAAATAACAAAATAAAATCCTAAAACATGTAGACACTTAAGTACCACACTTCTGTAGAATTTTATTCCATAGTTCAGTTTAAAACCACATCCTTAAGCTAATGTGGGATAATTACAGTAACTCTGACAAATACAAACACGTTTCCCTTTGTTCAAAGTGAAATAAAAGAAAATGTATATTGTGTGCAGACGACTATGCGTTCTTTGTACTATGATTTATTTCAAATCACATTTACAGTATGTCTTTTCTACCATTATATGGTTTAAGTGGAGCACCAAAGTCACTCTGGGAACCATCTGAGGTAGGGTGTGGAACTCATTTTAGTTCAGGGGCCACATTTAGTCCAATATAATCTGAAGTAAAATAATAACAGTAAAAATAGTAAAATGACATGAAAATGTTTACATCTATAAACTATCCTTTAACTTTGTTTTGGTGTAAAAAAAAAAGTGAAATTACAAGAAAAAGTGTTACTTTACAAACTAATCTTTCACAAGAAAATGTGAATAAACTAAAATTTAGTAAGAAAAACAGGTATGATTTTAACAATATTGTGCTTCAGGTCATTTACACATATGCATTATTACTTATAGACTGTAGTGGATCTGAAAATGTACAACATTATTTAGTAAGAGGCAGAATATTATTAAAATGGCACTGACTTCTTTTTTTTTTTCCGGACATTTCAGGTTCATATTTGTTCAGATTATTCAGACTAGTTTGTATATTTACACATTTTCAAGTAATGTCACTTTTTTTTACACTGAAACAAAGAGGAAACATTTGGTGTTGTCATTATTCATAGATTATTATTCCATTATTTACCTGGTCTGATCCACTTTAAATCATATCCTCCTGAGACCCAGGAATAGGAAAGGTTTGGCTTTTTTATATTAAACTAGAGCTGCAACCGATTAATCGACTCAAAGTGATCCAAAAAAAATCATTCAGCCACGGTTCTCCTGAATCAAAGCTTTGTTTCCTTCATTTCTCTGCTGTTAAACATTGGTTCCACTGTTGTGTTTCAAATGGATGCTTATTGTGACGCACAAATAAGCTTCGATTCATGAAAACTGCAATAGAATATTTCCCTTCAATCAATTCGAGTCGATTAATCGAATCGTGAATTTTTGCATTCACTTCAAGCGCCTAATCGATTCATTGGTTGCAGCTCTATATTAAACAGTTATCTTGATTGGAACCTGCATAATACAACAGTTTCAGGTACATTTTTAAATTATTTGTATTTATTTATTTATTTTTTAATGGAATGTCCTTGGCAATGGACAGCATTTTGTAGGTAAAACTGAAACTTTTGTTTGTCCTACAGAGGACAAACATGCACCACTGGGTCTCAGGAAGATATGGGTCTGTGTGTGGAACCTCAACTAAAATGATGAATGGTTAAATATCTTCAATGTCATTTCTGCATTTTACAAATTCATCTCATGGGCTGGATTGGACTCTTTTGGCTGGGGGGGCGGTTAGCCCCCAAGCCATATGTCTGACACCCCTTATCTATAAGGTCATGAAAAATCAATGTGAAGAACATCAAGACTCATTAGAACACTGAAGGTCATCCTTAGGCGACTTATGGGAGTCTGGTTTTTAAGTTTTTTTTGATGCCTAAGTCTATACTTTTTACTAAAAACTGAAATAATTCTTTAGTAGAAGGACTTCCAGACTTAAAGGGAAAATACTCCAACCCAAATATCATCTGTTTATTTCCTTTTGTTAGATTTATATGTAATTATGAACTGAAACTTAACCTGTGTATAAAGACACATATCGTCACTGTTGGGTGGAAACGTCATAAGTCCATTTTTGGCCTTTTTTTTTATTTATTTTTTTTTTTATCATAAAATCATAAATAATCAAAAACAGACCTATTGGTTGGCCTGACAGTTTTAAAAATATTTAACCAATGGAAAGTGTTGAAAATGGCTCGTGACTACATCTCTGAACTCCATTTATTTATTTTGAATATGCATCGTTTTTGCAGTTTCCTGAAAAATAACCGTGTTGGACATAAGAGGTTTCCACCCGACAGCGTAGATATTGTAGTGTTTTCCCTCCGTGATGACACTCAAACACAACATGTAAGTGGTACGTTACAGGAATTAACTACTGCGTCCTGTATATTGTACTAAAGTTTTATAGATGATGCACATTTTCCGGTTCTTTTGCTGCATTTACACGTTGTGTTCAAACTCCTGTTTTTGAGTTTTTTAATTTTGGGACACAATTTTTAGAAAGTCATAGACCATGGAAAGTTGTTTACAGTGAAAATACTTAATGTTAGAAATGATGATGTAGATGTAAATCCACATATTTTTTCCTGATTCCTTTGTCCCTTTTCACAGGAATATTTCCAGAAATAAAGGGAAGATGTCTGGAGCAGCTTTTGTGAAGGTAAATCCTGCTTTTTATCATAAAACTGACTGAAACTCACCTCATTTTATCCACTACATGGACAAAAGTATGTGGACACGTTGAATCCAGGTGTTTCTTTTTTAACTTTTTTAACAGAACATTCATCCACACTAAAGTATGTTCTGAGATTCCTCATTAACCTTTAAGTACATTCACTGTGTGGACTGATGTCTGTGGACATACTGAATTCAGGTGTTTCTTTTCTAACAGGGGTCTGGGATCCAAAACAATAATGACTAATGTCAGAATATAGTTTTATATTATGGGATAAATATCATTGCATTAGGTCGTTTGGTTTAAATAATCTTTGTTTCCAAAATGACTCAGATGATTTGGACTGAATTTCTCTGAACAGTGATTTTTTTTTTAGTTTTTTTTTTTTTATCCGTGACTCTGATTTTAAACATTCTTCCTCTAAATTTCTAAATATTTTTCCTGCTTTGACTGTAAATAATAATTTTCTACCAAAACTAACCATCTACTTTCTTCACTTCTGACTGAGGAAGAAAATTCTACTTTTAAACACTAAGAAAAGATTGATGTTTTTATCTCCAATCCTCATGAACAGCAGGTTACAGCTGTAGACATATGTCCCAATATTTATGTCCATGTAGTTTAGAAACAACAATATTTCAATGAAAATATCTTAGAAATCTAGAGGCAGAACATTTAAAATCATAGTCATGAATAAAAAAAAAAAAGTTAAAAAACAACACAAAGTCAATGTTGAAAGAAATTCAGTCCAAACCATCGGAGTCATTTTAGAAACAGAGATAATTTAACCCAAACTAACCAATGCACTGATATTTATCCCATATATAAAACTATATTCTGACATTAGTCATTATTGTTTTGGATCCCAGACCCCTGTTAGAAAAGAAACACCTGAATTCAGTATGTCCACAGACATCAGTCCACACAGTGAATGTACTTAAAGGTTAATGAGGAATCTCAGAACATACTTTAGTGTGGATGAATGTTCTGTTCCACTTCAGAATCCAAATGCATTACAGTTGAAAAGGTTGAATTTTCTAAACTTTCACCCTTTCACTGACACCGAATCCAACCACGTCCTAACAACAGAAGCAGCAGCTGAATCCGGTCACATGTCAAATTGAACTCCCTCGTCTAAAAACACACCTCTGTCCAACCCCCAGTTTTAAAATGGTCCAGTGTTTTGACAGAACTCAGATGTCCTTAAAGGGTTAAAGTCGAACCAGGAAGTGTTTAAAGTCCTCACACTGGACTCAGTGGACGTCTGCAGACTGGACCTTCAGTACTTAAGGAGGATGAGTTCTACATGAGTCCTCAGGGGTCTCTGGGTCTTCAATCTCATGGGTGTCCATCAGACTGGTCTGATCGGCGTCTGTTTCGGTTCTGTCGTGTTCTGGTTTCAGTTCAACGTAAACGTCTACAGATAGTGTTGACGTTCACCTCGTCACTGTCTTTTCCTTAAACTGAGTCCCATGTGGACGTGTTCAGGTCCATGGTGGTCCATGGTGGTCCATGGTGTCCTCCATCGGTCCCATGTTCTGCAGGTGGACAGGTGGGAGTTGCAGGGGCTTCTGGGATTTGTAGTCTTCTCAACAGGAGACCCTTCAAAACCAAAAGAACAAATTAGTTTCATGGTTCCATGTTTCAGTTTGACTGTTACGTCCATTTATTTTACATTTTTAAGATAATTAAATAAAATACTACATATGCTCAAGGAATGGAACCAATAATAACATGTCAGTGATATGTCAAATACCAGTTTGCTTATTTTCATTTTTTTGTAACTTTTTCTTTATTGGAAATCACAGGTTATCACATGACCCTCAGCTACCATTGGACAAAAAAATAAAAATAAAAAGATATACAGTAACATAATACATTTGTTATTGTACAAGATTGTACATAGAATAGGTTGGTTGACATGATAACCATTAGGCTGAAAAAACACTAAGAAATTATTAATAATAAAAATAAATATTTAAATAAATAAATAAATAAGTCACAGTTTGCTTATTTTCCTTCCCTTATCCTTTCGGTATCTGCCCATAGATGCTCTTCATAATCACTAAAAGTGCATAATCTGCACAGCGCTGTAGTAAGGTCAAAATATTTTCATAGGTTTTTTTTTTTAATCTTTTGCCATGTTTTTTTTTAGTATTTCATCAACTTGAGCCATAAATAAAAATACCAAATACTCAAGAACGGCCTTTTTTTACACTTTAAAACTGCGAGAGACTTTGATGACTAATTTTTCATCAAATCTGTGAAACCTCAGTCATAGCCTAAGTATCAAAGTGCCATCCACCATGAACAGATCATATGTTTACATCCAGAGCTGGGAGGTCACTTGGGCATCTTCAGAATTTTGTTGCGACGTGCATTGTGGGAAATGCTGATTTGCTCCGCTGTCTGGCAGCGGCAGCTGCTACAGACACGAGGCGGAAACGGCAGGAGCTCCCTTCCCTCTATGCATGTTCCTCCAGCCGTTTCTGCGTTTCAGCTGTTTCTGTGTCGTGTTTTTTTCATCCATATAATATCATGAGGTTGCGCTGCCTTTGTCAGGTGGTGGCTCGAGCCTTCGCCTCCCACAATGCACATTGCGACAAAATTCCGAAGATGCCCGAGTTACCTACGGGCTCTGTTTGTAAACATACGGTTTGTTTCTGGTGGATGGCACTTTGAAAGTGTTCACCGTAATGCAAGAGATACAGGTGAGTAATGACAGACAGACTGACAGATTCATGAAACTGAGGATATGACTGAAGTTTGACACATTTGTGAAAAATTGGTCACGAAAGTTTCCCGCAGCTTTAAATGCCATGTTTGTAATGTAATAAACCATATTTTTTGATGCAAAAAACTTCTTTGCACACATGTGTTTCAGTCGGTCGATGGTGGGGTGGGGGCTCAGTTGCACACATGCATTTCAGATGGGGGGTGTGCATGCGCATGCATTTCAGTCGGTAACCGCATGCATTTGTCAGTTTCTGTCCTACTTGTAATATTATGGGGGTACGCGGCGGTGCGGTCTGTGCCCCCCCCCGCAGAAGTGAAAGTGAAACTTTACACTCATTTATCTTTTCTCTACCTGAACCTTCACAAACTTTCATTTGAGGGGGTAGGACATTGTATCATATGTATCATACATATGTATCGTAAGTCTATTATACTGCGCCACAGTAAACCTATACCAGCAGAAACGCTGCAATAACATGTTCTAAAATGTGGCTCTTGTGTTTTGTGGTAAATCCAGCAGACAGTGACTAAACGACCACATCTGAAGTAGAAAAGCTTTGTCCCATAAACGTATAAATGTCATATATTTTTTATTCCACTGGTCGTGAACAGATGTTCATTTGTGCTGCTTTGTGTCTGTCGATGGATTTCCCTCCAAACAAACATCATCTTTCTTATGAGCCTCTTTTAACACCACGGTGTAATCTGTCTGATCAGGGACATCTGCTGCCGACACATCTGTAAACCTTAACCCCGTCCGTCCATCTGTCCATCCGTCCATCCGTCCTTCTGTCTGTCCATTCATTCATTCATTATTTCTCCGTCTCTGAGGCTTTACGTCCTTTCATCTCCCTGATGGAGGAGGAGGATTTAGAGGATGCCGGGCTTCGTGCATCCGGACGAGGAGCTTAGAGTCTGGACATGGGTCGGACATCGTGTGTGTGTGTGTGTGTGTGTATGTGGGGGGGGGTAAACAACAACACATGGATAAAGCCAGTCGATGCTGCTGATGTTCAGCTGTTAAACACTGTTGAACATCAGCAGGATGATGTTGTTGTGAAAATACCAGACAGTTCTCCTCTAATGTCTTCAGTCTGAAGTGTGAGATTTAAAGGGAGATTTTTGATTCCAAACAAGTTTATCTGTATCTACAAAAAAAAAAAAAAATTAACCCCTTCTACATTTTACCTGGATGAGTGTACTCTATGTTGGATCATTTATGACCATTTGATACTGTACATTTATTTCATTTTACATCTTTTTTTTTTTTTTTTTTTACTCAAATTCAGTTTCTCCAAAGAGGGTCAGGGTTCCATTGTGTATAAAAGGAATCTAGAATCAGACCAGAAAACTAAAGGACCACATTCTTCTGTAATTGTCCATTTTTACATAGATGAACTGTAAAAATGTGAAACAAACGCACAGAATAAAAACTACAGTCATGGTCATACACTAGTTTACAGCAGCAACATGGGATCATGAGTCATGTAAATAAACCTGCTGGTTTGAATTGGTGTGTTCTCTGTACACCTTAGAAGCTGAATGTGGAACCTGAACTAAAGTGAGTTCTAATGTTCTAAGGAAAAATACATGTCATTGTGTTTGGAAAAAAGTGAACGACATCAACCAATCAGATGTGTATAGTTGTAATAGTTGTATATATTTGTGTATAGTTTTGTTAGTTGTAAAAATACTTTATTGAACATGTTTCATCATATTTTGACACCAGATTGTTTTTATAATTAGTTGTATATAGTTGTGTGTGTGTGTGTGTGTGTGTGTGTGTATGTATATATCCTGTACATATATATGTGTGTGTGTGTGTATGTATACATATATATATGTATGTATGTATGTATGTAATGCTGCATTCCAGAGTCCTGGGAGATGGGAAGTTTCTGCCATCCAACTCGGTCAAATGCAACGTCTGTCTGGACCGGAGGTCCTAGTTACAAAGTGAGTCCAGATCGAAGTACCCCAACCTCACAGTGAACTACAGTGTGATGTCATCACAACAGTGGCGACGCAGTGTGCAAGTTTGCAATGAAAAGAACCTTCACAGTGTATAAGTAGCTCATCCGTCATTTGGCCTCTTCCGTCTCGTTTGTGTATATGAAAACACTGTAGTGTCCACAGTCAGAATGTCTGTAGTAACAAAGCACACAGGAGTTTAGATCTGCCATCTCCATATTTGTTGTTTATGTTCAACATGGATCATCTGGAACACTTTGAGGTGGGATGGAGTTAACTCTGAGTGAGATATATTCTATGGAATGGAGCTGGAATGGAACTCTTCCAAAATAAGTAAATAAAAAAGTGAAAAATCAAAAAATTAAATTAAAAAAAATTAAAAAAAATAGAATAAAATAAATAAACGGAACTCTGGAATGCAGCATAACTCTAACCCTAGCCGCTAATCGTGCTAGCCGCTAATCGCGCTAATCATGCTAATCACGCTAATCACGCTAATGGCGTGTTATTTTACGCAGCGTAAAATAATAAAGCTTATAATGTGTACAGATAACACACCAGTTAAAAGTGGCATGTTATCTGTACACAATTCAGGATATCATGTTGGGGACTGAACGTAGAAAACCGTCAGATTTTAACGTCTTTTATTTAGAATTAAAGACACCACGGAGGCTCCATTTAGAACTCTGTTCACGGAAACATCCATCATGCATTGCAGCTACAAAATCCCAGACTAAACCACAGTGTAGACGCGTAAATATAATTAGTTTATCAGCGTCGAACCGCAGACTTGAACTAATTCCTAAGTTTGTGTGTGTCCCTAATGTGATTAAACAGATGGATCGGACTCATATGTGGAAAACATCAGTAAGAAGTGACTTATGTGTTTGCTAATGCACGCTGGATTATATCAGCCAGTGTTGGCACATTATGTCCATGTATGTATGAGATGAACAGATGTTTGGATGCACAACAGTCCAGCAGATGTGGATTATTTCTGCATTTCACTTATCTGTTAACTCTATGAATCTAATGGTCGTCATTTTACGTCTGAAATTTCCTCTGATTTTTTGTTCGGAAGCGTCTGAAATGTTGTTTAAATCCTCCCGGGACTGGCAGACGTCAACGTGAACAGACGTTTGTTGTTTTTCTTATGACCGATGTACCAGAACTGATGTCGAACACAATATCAACGTCCAGGGAAGCAGATGTGATGGTTGAACCAAAAAAAAAAAAAAAAAAACCCCACAGACAGTGTTCCTGGGGGAGATCCTGTCTGACGCAAGGATTCCAAAACCCAAAACTCTCCCCAACATCAACTCAGAATTAAAACTGTACTTTAAATCAAACAGTTTCACCTTCATGTATCCGGGTGAGCATATTATGCACACTCTGTACTTCATGTTGTAAGAGGTTGTATTATTTTTCATAGTTAGTTTTAGGTTGGAATTCAAAAGTTGTTGGTTTTTTAACCTGATTTTTAACCCATAAAGACCCAAACATCCACCACTGACCAAAACCTTCTACTGATCTAAAATGTTTAATACCTGTTGATCTGCTAATCCTATTAATACATATAAATAATTGGTGTTAAATGAAGTTTGACATCTTTTCATGGTCATCAGATAAGCTATAAATTGAAAAAAAACCTGAAAATAAAAATAATAAAATAGGCAACAAAATGTAGAAAAAGAAACATAAGTAACAAAATTAACAAAAACAAATAAAATAATAAATAGAATTAATTAAAAAATTACAAGATATGACCCATTTGGACGTTGAGGGTCTGTAGTTACCATGGAAACACCGTCATCTTCTACAACATTGATTCCCCAGTAAAACCCATGGAGTTGGATCAATGACAGTGGATGGACACACTGGGTTTATGTACAATAATAAGCAAAATGAACAAAAGTGAATAAAAAATAAATAAATATATAAATGATGTGAACAAATAAGCAAAAGTTTTACTAAAATTAAGTTAAAAAAAAAAAAAAACTAAATTAAGCAATAAAATGTACAAAAGTGAATATATAGTTATAATATATAATATAGAAGAATGTGGAAAAATATAATATTATTGTGTGCTGCCTATTTGCAATTAATTAAATACAGACTATCATGATAAGGAGATATTTTCACATTTATTAATGATTGTATTTGTAGTAAATACTTAAAGTGCATATAAATATTACAGTTTATATTTGGAAAAAAAGGTTGATTATGCAAATATGATTGTGTGTGAGGTGACCAAAAAAAGTGTATGTCAGTGGTTTGTACAGATGTTTTGTATTATTGTAAAAATGTATTGAAAAAATGTGTTATCAAAGCAAAGGAAGCAGAATTTAATTACTAGTTGGTAAAAAGGGGGTGGAGTCTATGTTTTAAATTTTGTTTGACTATGTTTATCTGATGATTCTGTGCTCGAAATAAAACTAAACTAACTAACATGCCAGGATGAACAAATTAAAAATAGCTAATCCAATTTTTTATGTAGAATATTGAGAAAAAAAAGTTTTTGGTGTTCTTTTTGCATCAAAAAATGTGGTTCAACATGACAAACATGGTATTTAAAGGGTTAAAAATATGGCCGTTGTTGGGTATTTGGTATTTTTGTTTGATGAGGACAGTAATGGTGTGTGTGACTGTTTTGGATGCATGAGTGGAGGGTTGGATGTGAAGGATTATGTCAGGGATCAGATGATGATGTTCTGCCAAAAAAAGGGGAAAAAAATGTATTTTACGTAAACACTGTAAATGATCAACTTTTCTTCAGTGGTTTTTCCAGTCGTTGGTTCCTGTTTGGTTTCTTGGCATCACTTCCTCTGTGTTTGGTTTAATTTAGTTTTAATTGTTTTGATTGGTTTGATTCAGTCTGAGTTTTGTTTGTTAGAGGTTTTTTGGGTTTTGGTTTAGTTAGGCTTCAACTGTATTTGCTTTGGGTTTTAGTTTGGTGTGGGTTTGTTAGGTCGGGTTGGTTTACATTGGGTTTAACTTTGGTTTGTATTTTATTAGGAAGGGTTTGTTTTTATTTTAGGTTTGGTTGGATATTGGTTCGGTTTGGGTTGTGGGTTTATTGGGTTGGATTCTGGTTTAGTTTGGTTTGATTAGTATTTGGTTTTTAATTGGGTTAGACATTTGATTTTGTTGGTTGTGTTTGGTTTTAGTTTGGGTTTTCATTGGGTTTGGTTTGGTTGGATGGTGGTTTAGTTCAGGTTTTTTTGGGTTGAGTTGGAATTGACTATGGTTTAGTTGGATTTTGGTTCAAAATGTGGTTGGATGTTGGTTTGGGTTAGTTTAGGTTCTGTTGGTTTTGGTTTTATTTGGGGTTTTTATTGGGTTTGGTTCGGTTGGATGCTGGTGTGGTTTAGATTTTTTTTTTGGTTGAGATGGAATCGACTATGGTTTAGTTATTTTTATTGGGTTTGGATACAAGGTGGTTTGAGTTAGTTACATTTTTGTTGGGTTTTGGTTTTATTTGGGGTTTTCATTGGGTTTGGTTGGTGTGGTTCAGGTTTTTTTGGGTTGAGTTGGAATGGATTTTGGTTTAGTTATTTTTATCGGGTTTGGTTGGATGTTGGTGTGGTTTAGGTTCGGTTTTGTTTTATTTGGGGTTTTTTGGTCAGATGCTGGTGTGGTTTAGGTTCGGTTTGGTTTTATTTGAGGTTTTTATCAGGTTCAGTTGGATGTTGGTTTGGGTTAGCTTAAGTTTTGCTGGGTTAGTTTAGTTTTTGTTAGTTTCATTTTAATTGAGGTTTTTATCGGGTTTGCTTGGATGTTGATGTGGTTCAGGTTGGGTTTTGTTGGGTTTTGTTTTATTTGAGTTTTTTTTTTTGATCAGATGTTGGTGTGGTTTAGGCTGGGCTTTGTTTAATTTTGGGTTTTTTTGGTGGGATGCTGGTGTGGTTTAGGCTGGGCTTTGTTTAATTTTGGGTTTTTTTGGTTGGATGTTGGTGTGGTTTAGGTTGGGTTTTGTTTAATTTTGGGTTTTTTTGGTTGGATGTTGGTGTGGTTTAGGTTGGGCTTTGTTTAATTTTGGGTTTTTTTAGTGGGATGCTGGTGTGGTTTAGGTTGGGTTTTGTTTTAGTTTGGGGTTTTTTTTGGTTGGATGTTGGTGTGGTTTAGGTTGGGCTTTGTTGGGTTTGGTTTTATTTGGGTCTTTTGGTCAGATGTTGGTGTGGTTTATGTTTGGTTGGGTCAGTCCTTACCTCCTGCTGGTGTCCTCAGCTTCTCATCATCCAGTTTTGTTCAAAAATAATAAAAACATCAGTTCAAAACTAAATACTGTTCACAAAGTGACAGAACAGATCTTCACGGTCGTCCATCAGACCTTCCTCCTCCTCCTCCTCCTCCTCCTCCTCGTCTTCAGACCAGAGTGCTCCTCTTCTCCCTCTCTCGGTCCCGGTTCAGGTCCGGCGTCTGCAGCTCACCGGGTCCCGCCGCCGCGTTGTTGGGTTCGTAACGTGACGAAGCCGGCGAGTTCTGCATGACAACCAGGCGAATGGGCGACTGGCTGGGCGGCGCCGGGGCCTCGGGGGCGTACTCTTTGGTGGGATCTTTGCCCCGGCAGTCGTAGAGGATGCAGGAGATGAGGAAAACCAGGAGCAGGATGACATAGCTGGCAACCAGGATGATGAGGTTCAGGGTGACGGGGTCAATCTCCAGGTAGAACTCCATAAAACCCATGGTGACGCTTCATATCTCTGAGCCCCGATGATGGAGAAAAGAAAAAACAGACTAAGAAGGACGGAAAAAGATGCAAAAAAACAGAAGGCAAGCAAATAAAAATGGGGAAAAAACTCAGAAAATTAGTCAAACTAAAGAGGAAAATGTAGATAAAAAAGAAAAACAAGCAAATAAAGAAGAAAAAAACAGTCAAAAATGGACCAAATGATGCTTGGAGGCTGTGAAAAAGCCTGAGCTGATGGTGACGGATGGACAGCTGGTTGGAAAGAGAGCAAAAGGCAGCAGAGATGAAATGAGAGGATCAGCTGATGACGGAGGGGTGGGGGGGTGGGGGGGGGTCGCAGCTTTGTGCTTTAAAGGACGTTAATCCGCGCTGCTCCTACAACCTTGAATTTCAGCAGCCAATGATTAAAGCTGCTCAGTTTTAATAACTTAAGCCACTGTTTTGGGTTTGAACTACGCATAGAAAGCAATGAACAAAATTACACTCTGACAAAATGGAGGCGAGGACTCCGACACACCTGTTCGACCGCCGCCGAACGGAGACTTTTAGGGGATTTTCCAGTCATGTAATGTGTATTAAACCACTGCTTTATTATTATGTCACTGTCGGTGATTATTCTGACATTAGAAATGAAATTAGATTAAAAGCATATAAGGTCATAGCGTGACATTTTTAGAGTTCGGATGTGAAAAGGCATCCTGCTAATGACAATGACAAGAGCTCAGCCTTTTATGTAACTCTCACCTTTTTTCCCCCACTTGTTTTTGTTATTTTTATATTGTTACATCATTTTTGTCTTGTGTCTTGTATGCGTTTTTCATCGATTACGTAAAATGTCGTTGTAGTAGATGCCATTTTGTAGATTTTTTTAAAAAACTAGTTAATGAAAAAAACAAATGGGTTTGAGTTGGAGTTTCAGAAGAATCATTCAGACTCAAGTGGAAATAAAAGTTCACTTTTCCTGTAGTTTTCTTAATGATGTGTTTATTTGAACTTAAACCATAATCTTTTCTTAGATTTCTTAGATCTTTTCTTTTCTTTCTTTTCTTTTCGTCAGCTATTTTTTTGTTGTTGTGGTTGTTCTTGTTATAAGTAGCCATTCTAGACAAAAAAAAAAAAAAAAAATTCAGTATAAAGGCCCGCCCCACAGTTTGACAAACACAGTATTAGTGGAACCTGTTAGGTCATGGATCCATGTATCCGGATACTTAAAGAAACTCATATTTCAATAATAACACGGATGATAACATGGTAATGATAATTATTGCAATATATACTTATATCACGAGAAGTATCACAATATATGCTCATGTCATGATATGAGCATATATTGTGATCCAGTTTTTTGGGGGATTAGTTTTGCCGATATTTATCCAATACCAACTTTTTACAATGAATTTTTGATTTAAATTTGGAGTCATTATTTCTATTTTATTATGCTGTTATTTGACTGTAGATCCCAGTTGGTCTGAATGTGGAACCTGAACTAAAACAACTATGACACCTTTGACGCTTAGTATTTATTTTATTTATTTTTATTTTACCTTTATTTAAGCAGGAAAACCTCATTGAGATCAAAAATCTCTTTTCCAAGAGTGTCCTATCCAAGACAGGTAGCAGTACTTTAAATACAGGGTGGGGAAGCCAAATTTAAAATGAACATTTAGTTGTTTTTTCTCAGCAGACACTACGTCAGTTGTTTTGAAACCAAACATATACTGATGTCATAATCATACCTAACACTATTATCCATACCTTTTCAGAAACTTTTGCCCATATGAGTAATCAGGAAAGCAAATGTCAAAGAGTGTGTGATTTGCTGAATGCACTCGTCACACCAAAGGAGATTTCAAAAATAGTTGGAGTGTCCATAAAGACTGTTTATAATGGAAAGAAGAGAATGACTATGAGCAAAACTATTACCAGAAAGTCTGGAAGTGGAGGAAGCAACAAAAAACGTACCCATGCTTTTATTAAAGCTCTCAAATCCAGAATCCTAAAGGATCCAACCAAACCCATGAGAAAAATGGCAATTGAACTTGAGGTAGACAACAAGAGCGTTAGAAATGCAGTAAAATATGATTTGAAGTTCAAATCTTACACAAGAACACCAAAACACTTGTTGACAACAGCAACAAATCCAACTTTAGCAATTTTTGGGAATCATGTTTATGGCCGCCTTCTAGCCCAGATCTAAACCCTCTGGATTCTGCTGTTTGGGGCGTTTTAGAACATGCTACCAATAGAACATCACACAGCAATGTCGATTTTCTTAAAGATACTGTTAAAGAAGAATGGGAGAAGTTGTCACCTGAATATTTGAGGAACCCTTGCGCAAGTTTCAGGAAGCGTGTGAAGGCAGTTATTGAGAAAGAAGGAGGACACATAGAATAAAAACATTTTCTATTTATACATTTTCTTGTGGCAAATAAATTCTCATGACTTTCAATAAACTAATTGGTCATACACTGTCTTTCAATCCCTGCCTCAAAATATTGTACATTTTGCTTCCCCACCCTGTAGTTACAAAGTTTCATACATAAAAACGAAAACAAGTTTTCAGTACATAAACACACACAGTCAAGTCAAACCTTCCAAAGTCAACTTTGCTGAAAGTGCCCATGAGATGAAGACAAAGTGCATCAGATAAAACGTCTGCAGACAGATGTCTCCCTCTCTAAGTCGTACAACATCCTCTTAAGTGTTCAACAAAACCAGATCCTTCAGTTTCAGGTGTTTTTGTAGTTCGTTTCAGGTGAACGGGGCCGCAAACCTGAAGTCCTTTTTCCCCTGTTCAGTTCTAACTTTAGGAACAGACAAAAAGAAAAGATCCTGAGAACGAAGATTATAGTTGTCTGTGGTTCTCCGACTGATGTAGGTTAGAAGGTCGGATGGAGCAGACCTAGAACAGACTTATAAATTAGAATATGCCAGTGACTCAGTCTGTGAGCCGACAAAGACCATCCTACACGATCATAAAGCAGACAATGATGAGTGAGAGATTCTTTATTATGCTGTTATTTTACTGTAGATCACAGTTGGTCTGAATGTGGAACCTGAACTAAAACAACTATGACACCTTTGACTCTAAATGACTTTAGTATCATTTTTGCACTTTCCAAATTCATACTTTAGGCCAAATTAGAACCTTTGGTGGGTCGGTTTTGGCTCATGGGCCGTATGTTTACCACTGCTGTAGCTGGTCTATAGGACAGGTCCGTCCAGGGATTATATGAGGGTGCGTTCAGTGCCGTTTCTGATGCACACATCAGTGGGTTACTCGTGGGTCGGGTTGGGGCGGGTCAAAAGAATGTCAGTTTATTTGTGGGTTGGGTCAAATAATTCCACAAAAGCCTCGTGGGTTGAAAAAAACCCAACTCGTGCATCACTACCGTATGAACCTCATAATGAATACACGCAGACCTGAAAGTGAAGGTGAAATTTATACAGGGCGTGTCAAAAAAAACTATGCATTTTGAAAAATTACCCCCAGTTCTGCATTTGATAATTTGGGGAATTTTGTTTTCTGGACATCGGTAGGTCAGGGATTGGTGGATATTTGTCCACATTTACAGACCCAGGTTTTCATGAGTGAGCAGGGGCAAACTGCACAGTCCAAGTTAAAACTGGTTTGTGCGAAGTAGCAGTGGGATTTAAATCCAATCAAAGGTCATGGGAGGGGCCAAGGGGAGGGGCCAATGGGCATCCATCTTGTTTTCCACCTAGTGACCAGGTTACAGCATTAACACTTTGGACATCATGTCAGTTTCATTTCTTTGCCCATGGCAGCTGTTCCTGCCTTTCAAAGTTAATTCAACTTGTTTAGGCCTGAAAATGTCACTGAGTACAGGACAAGTTAGGGTTAGGGTTACCCACCACCACCACCAATCCCCTACCTACCGACGTCCATAAAAGAAAATACCAAAAATTATCAAATGCGGAACTGTGGGTAATTTTTCAAGATGTATAGTTTTTTTGATACACCCTTTAGATGCTTTACTAATTCCTTTAAGCCTCACACTTTTCTGGGCCAGGAAGAGTCCCCCCCCCCAAGAGCTGGGCCTGGATCGGCCCAATCTTGTGACTAAATACGATCTTCTAAAAAAAGACAGATCGGCAGCCGATACCGATCTTTACATCAGGTCAGGACATCCCTACAATAATTGTGGTTCCAGATGCCTGATATTAAATGTTTAGTGTATTTGTAGATCTGCTGGGATCTGTACGTTATAATATACATGTGGAAATGATAAACGGAGGTAAAATATTGGTAAAATTACACAGATTTTGCTTTGGAAATGTCAGGCCGTTCATAGATGTTCAGGATATTCACATTTTGTGAAATATTTTTACTTTTTACTTTACTTTTTGCACTAAATCATAGACAAACATTTGGACTTTTCATTATATTCTACTTGTTTTGCATCTTTTGTCATTCTCATGTTTTGCGTCTTTTACAACTTTTTTCAACTTTAGCATCTTTTACAACTTTTTTCATCTTGTTGCATCTTTTTTCATTTTTTCATCTTTAGCGTCTTTTACAACTTTTTCCATCTCTAGTGTCATTTACGACTTTTTTCATCTCTAGCATCTTTTATGACTTCTTTCATCGTGTTCAGTCTTTTACATTGTTGTGTATGTGTTTTGTGTCTTTTATCATTTTTATGTTTTGTCTCTTTTGCGACTTTTTTCATCTTGTTGCATATTTTGTAATTTTTTTCATCTGTAGCGCCTTTTATGACTTTTTTCATCTTGTTCCATCTTTTGCATTGTTGTCTAAGTGTTTTGTGTCGTTTGTCATTTTCACGTTTTGCATCTTTTACGACTATTTTAATCTCCAGCATATTTTACAACTTTTGTCATCTTGTTGCATCTTTAATATAATTTTCATGTTGTTATTGCGTATTTTATGACTTTGATCTAGTGTCTCAGGATATTTTTTCATCTTATTGCATCTTTTACATCGTTTTCATTTTATTGTCTTATTTTGTTTTCGTGTTGTTTTGCGTCTTTTGTGTAGTTTTCATTGTTTTCATCTTTTACATTGTTTTCATTTGGCTGTCTTTTACATCATTTTCATCATTTTTACCTTATGTCTGTTGGACTTTTCATTCTTCTGGGTTATTATGTTTTTCTTTTACTGATCCGGTCCGTTTGTTAAACTAAAACTTCTTTGACAGTCGTGTTTTAAATGATCTGAGGTGTTGACTAAGAACATGACGGTCTGAAGCAGGATGTCACATGACGCCCGTCCACCTCATGACAAAATGCGAACTCAGCAGGTCAGCTCCGTGCGAACATGTGTGTTTTCTATTTTCAGTCTGTTTTCAATGAAACGCTTTGACGTGAACGCGGTCTTCATGACTCATCTGTTCTGCATTAACATCTGAGCTGCATCTGGAACAGACTTTTCCCATGTCTTTGAACGCCTCTCAGCCCAAATATAAGACAAAGAAAAGCCTCAAATGAGTAAAAAAAAACCCAAAAAACCCAGAGTTAAAGGAGTTGAACTGGGTCTAAACCTGTGTCTGTCGACCCCTGGACCTCCTCATGTCTAAATAAAACACTGAAAAATTAAAAGAGGATATCCAGTCTGTTCAAAAATGTTGTAAAATAACAGAATCAGGAAATACCTTTCACTTAAGTACTGTCCTCGACAGCAGATGGTGAACGACGGCCCGAGGAAAAAAGGCCGAGTAAAAATAACAGAGAAGGAAAAATATAGCAAAGCGGATATTGGACTGAAGACAGAGGACACCCAAACAAGACCAGACGGACGGGGGACGGACCAGGATCCAACTGACCCGGTAAACTGAGACGGACTGTGGACCACCTCGAGCTCGGACCCGGTCCGGGTCTTTATCTGTTCCTGTTTAACTGTCAATAATCAGTGGTGTTTGTAGTCGATCTGTGTAATTACTGATATTTTAAGACTTTTCTTTATTCATCTGAACCTTCAAAAGCACAAACAGGTTTTATTTTTCATCGTAGTTCATAAATGGTTCGACTCTGTGTAGATGCTGTTTGCCCAGAGGTCAAAGGTCAAAGATCACGGTGCATTTAGGTTTGTAGGGGATTTAAAAACTGTGGCACGTTTGAACGTCGACTGTATAATACAGGCAGAGGTTTAATGTTTTTAATGTTTTTAAAGCTTTTTCAGACGTTAATGGATTTGGCTAAAACTACTTTAACTGTTTATGTCAGGAAAATGTCACATTCTGAGATTTGATCTGTTTTTCTTTAAAACCTAAAAGTATATTTATTGACTTTCATTCTTTAATCTCGTCCTAAAAACCTGTTTTCCTCTGAACTGAAGGAAATAAAACAGGTCAAATACATCACGTCATTTACTTTCACTACTTTAACACAAATACGTGGACTTTCTATTTCGTATATTTTCGACAAAGATTTGAGTTTTAATGCCTTTGAGGTGAATTATGCATTATATTTATTTTACAATATCAAGACTGAAGTAAAAGTTGAAATAATATGATGTGGAATCTATCAGTGATGTAAGAAGATGAAAAGGATAAAAAGTAAAGCAGAAAAAAAGATGAATATAACATAAAAGATGCAAAAATATCAGGATAAAAAATGATGGATGAAAAATTATGTTGATTAAATAAATAAATAAATAAATAAATTTTAAAAATCCAATGAGATGGAGATAATTCAAAGGATAAAACTGGACAAAAAGAATAGAATGTAAAAAAAAAAATAAAAAATAACAACAACAATAATGTAACAAAATAAAAATGACAAAAAACAAATTAATGCAAAAGACAAAAATAAAACAATGGGTAAGATATAATGAAAGAACTTACAAAAAAAAGAAACAGGAAATGACAAAAAACTGATTAAAAGAAAAAAAAAACATCCAAGATAATAAATTAAAATAAGAAACAAAAAAAGCAAAACCAAACAAGATAAACTGACAAAGATGTAAAATATTAAAACCTAAAAGATGCAACAAGAGGAAAATAATGAAATAATGAAAAACACATAATGACAAAAAATGATGTAAAATATGCTGCAAGATTAAAAAAAAACAAAAAAACACTTAAAACCCAATAAAACAAAGACACGACGTCATGTTTTTAACGTAGTCGACTCCTGTTTTAGACTTGTTTCTTTTATTGTTCGTCACAACTGTTTTACCTCTTGTATTTTTTTCTCCGACTCCACTCGATTTTCCATTTTCTGTCTTTTAATGACTGGACTTCACTTCCCATCATGCACCTGTGCTGCAGGATTCAGCTGGAATGAGGCTGTTGATTGACAGCGTGAATATAAGTCTGGCTTCATTAACTGTGTTCAGACTGAGGATGATGGTTTTAATGTTAAAAACACGTCTGAAACTGTGGGAAATGTTCTGTTTTTACAGTTTTTTTTCTGTTGGGTTTTCTGTATTTTATGATGATGTTCAAAATGTCTTAATGCTGTTTTCAGCCGTAGTTTGACAAACTCAGAAAAATAATCCAGACCCATTTCAGCATTTTCATTTTGTTGCGTCTTTTTACGACTTTTTTTCATCTTGTTGCATTTTTATATCGTCTACTTGTTTTGTGTCTTTTGTCACTTTCATGTTTTGCGTCTTTTTTACAACTTTTTTCATCTTGTTCAGTCTTTTACATCGTTTTCTACTTGTTTTGTGTCTTTTGTCACTTTCATGTTTTGCGTCTTTTTTACAACTTTTTTCATCTTGTTCAGTCTTTTACATTGTTTTCTACTTGTTTTGTGTCTTTTGTCATTTTTATCTTACTGGCCGACAGGCTGTAAGCTACTGTCGTCATGCGGCGTCCATTGTCATCGTCTGTCGTCCGTTAAAAAATTTCAATCGTCTTCTTCTCCGAAACTACAATTCTGATTGACTTCAAACTTGGTATACAGCTTCTTTATGATGATGTCAACAAAAGTTAGTGAAATTATTTGGATCTGGATCTGATTCTGGATTTGGTGCCACTTTGAAAAATGTCCCCATTATAACAGATAGGAAGTGGATGGATGCAGTAACTCAGTAAATCTAAATGATCTCCAGTGTAAATGTCTCCAGTCCAGCCCTGATGGGGAGATGACCCAAACATAATGTCCACATGCTGATCAGGATCTTCTTCTGGATCTGGAACTGACGCAAAATTTAACATGGGGTCTTATGGGGAAAACATTTCAAACGTCTTTTTCTCTGAAACTCCAGTTCAGATTGACTTCACACTTGGTATACAGCTTCTGTATGATGATGTCAACACGAGGGATTGAAATTATTTTGATCCGGATCTGATTCTGGATTTGGTGCCACTTTGAAAAATGTTCCCATTATAACAGATAGGAAGTGGATTGATCCAATAAATCAGTATCAATGATATCAAGTGTGAATTTGAATTTTTTACAGATCTGATCAGGAATATGAGCAAAACATGGACTATTTCTGTAATAGAATAAATACACAGAGCTGGGGGAGAATAAATGACATCTGGATACATTTCCCAAAGCTTTGAATTTGGCCGGTAAGCTACAGGGCCATTGGTCCGATTTTCATGTTTTGTCTTTTATGACTTTTTTCATCTTGTTGCATCTTTTGTAATTTTTTCATCTCTGTCTTTTACGACTTTTTCCATCTTGTTCAGTCTTTAACATCATTGTCTACTTGTTTTGTGTCTTTTGTCATTTTCATGTTTTGTCTTTTACGACTTCTTTCATGTCTAGCGTCTCTTTTGACTTTTTCATCTTGTTCCATCTTGTGTCATGTTTTCATCTCTGGTGTCTTTTACGACTTTTGTCATCTTGTTCAGTCTTTAATGTCATCTACTTGTTTGGCATTTTTAGTCATTTTCATGTTTTGCGTTTTTTACGACTTTTTTCATCTCTAGCATATTTTACGACTTCATCTTGTTACATCTTTAATATAATTTTCATGTTGTTTTTGTGTCTTTTATGACTTTAATCTTGTGTCTTACAATATTTTTCATCTTTTGCATCATTTTCATTTTATTGTCTTTTATTTTGTTTTCGTGTTGTTTTGTCTTTTATGTAGTTTTCATCGTTTTCATCTTGTTGCGTCTTTTCCATTGTTTTCATTTTGTTGTGTCTTTTATGTCATTTTCATCTTATGTCTTTTATGTTATTTTTGTTTTGTCGCATAATAAACATCGTTATCTTATGTTATTTTCATTTTGTTTTCTGTACATTATAAATAAAACTGAAGACAGCAGGAGTATATTGTTGATCTATATTTTTTCTAATTCCATTAATTATTTAATTAGACGTTTCTATCTAAACGTAAAGCACATTCGTTGTGACCCGTTTTTTACAGTAAACGCTGGACGCTGCAGTTCCACAGGAAGTAAATGAGATCGACCTTTGAGCCCACAGGATGTTCTCCTGCTGATGTTTGACGATAACACGTTCATATTGTTATTGTTCGATCACATGACCTGAAACAACGGCTGTAGAGGAAGTCGCAGATTTACAGAAACAACAGATCGAATACAGACCGACAGTTGAGTTTAAGGTTAAAGGGTTTTTATTTAAGTCAAACTGACGCTGATTTAAGAATGAATTAAACTCCATAAATAAACTGTAAACACTTCAATAATTAATTATTAAGGAGAATTTAAAATGGGAATGAAAATATAGAATTAAACCGGTTTTATCGTGTATCTTTTTTGTCTTTTAAATTATTTTTGATTTTATCTTTTGCATTTTCATGTTTTCATCCACTTTTATATTTTTATCTTTTATGATATAATATTCTTTTATAAACTTATGAATTTAATAGTTTTTTTTGCCTTTTCCTTTTATTAAATATTGCCAAAAACACAGGAAATACTACAGAAATATAAATACTGCTTTCATCCTCTTTTATTTTTGTGTTTTATATGTTTAATATCCTTTTATAAACTTATGACTTGGACTTTTTTTGTGCCTCTTACATTGTTTTTATTTGGTTTTGTTTTGGATTTTCACCTTTTTGTGTCACTTATGAAGTTGTTTTTGTTGTGTTTTCTGTGTAATTTTTTTCTTTTATGATGTTTCATGTTTTTGTGTATTTTTGTTTGTTGAACTTTTTTTTGTGCCTTTTTAACATTATTTTAATTTCATTGCATCTTTTACATCAGTTTTGTCTTGTTATGTATTTTATGATTCATGAAGTTTGTTTTTATTGTTGCGTCTTTTATGTTGTTTTCATCCTCTTTTACATTATTTTTGTCTTATGTTGTATATTTTCACCTTTTTTTGCTGCTTATGAAGTTTTTTGTTTAGTTGCATCTTGTACGTTGTTTTCATCTTATGTTTTTTATGATGTATCGTTTTTTTTCTTGTTCCTTTAACATTATATTAATTTAATTGTCTTTTGCATCTTTTACATCAGTTTTGTCTCGTTGTCTTTTATAATTTTTTGTTGTTTTCATCCTCTTTGACATTATTTTTGTTATAGACGTTTTATATTCACCTTTTTTTTTGCCTGTTATGAAGTTTTTTGTTTAGTTCTTTGTTCTGTCTTGTATAATTTTCTGAAGTTTGTTGTTTTGTTGCATCTTTTTCATCTTAATGTGATTCTTGTCTCACTGTGTTTTTTTCATTTTCATTTTTCCTGTTATTTTTGTCTAATTTTCCTCTGACGTGTCGTGTTGTAGTATTTGTTTGATTATTTATATGATAGTTTATGGTGGTTCAGAAGGATATCTGATGCCTGTCTTGTGTTTTTTCCATCAGGATCATGTGTTTGGATCCAGGTCAGTCCTTCTTCTTCTGTCCTTGGATCCGATCTCACGCCTGAGGGGGAATTGGTTCAAAGTTTTGGTAAAGGGTGTGTCCAACACAACCCACTTCCTGTTCTGCGCCCGTTCCCTTTCATTTGCCGTGTCCCGGTCTCGTTGCGTGTCGGGCCTTTTCCGACTCAGTCCGTTAAACCTCTGGATTCAGGAAGGGAGGGTCGGACCGGGATTTCCCCCCTGGACCCAGACCTGGGCCTGGACCAGAAACACAGAGAAATACTAGAAATACGACAGAAACACTGAAAATACTACCAGAAACACAGAGAAGTACTAGAAATACGACAGAAACACTGAAAATACTACCAGAAACACAGAGAAGTACTAGAAATATGACAGAAACACTGAAAATACTTCCAGAAACACAGAGAAATACTAGAAATACGACAGAAACACTGAAAATACTACCAGAAACACAAAAAATACTACCAGAAATACTACAGAAACACAGAAAATACTACCAGAAACACAGAGAAATACTAGAAATACGACAGAAACACTGAAAATACTACCAGAAACACAAAAAATACTACCAGAAATACTACAGAAACACAGAAAATACTACCAGAAACACAGAGAAATACTAGAAATACGACAGAAACACTGAAAATACTACCAGAAACACAAAAAATACTACCAGAAATACTACAGAAACACAGAAAATACTACCAGAAACACAGAGAAATACTAGAAAGACGACAGAAACACTGAAAATACTACCAGAAACACAGAGAAATACTAGAAATACGACAGAAACACTGAAAATACTACCAGAAACACAAGAAATACTACCAGAAATACTACAGAAACACAGAAAATACTACCAGAAACACAGAGAAACACTAGAAATACGACAGAAACACTGAAAAGACTACCAGAAACACAAAAAATACTACCAGAAATACTACAGAAACACAGAAAATACTACCAGAAACACAGAGAAATACTAGAAATACGACAGAAACACTGAAAATACTACCAGAAACACAGAGAAATACTAGAAATACTACCAGAAACACAAAAAATACTACCAAAAACACACAGAAATACTAGAAATACGACAGAAACACTGAAAATACTACCAGAAACACAGAGAAATACTAGAAATACGACAGAAACACTGAAAATACTACCAGAAACACAGAGGAATACTAGAAATACGACAGAAACACTGAAAATACTACCAGAAACACAGAGAAATACTAGAAATACGACAGAAACACTGAAAATACTACCAGAAACGCAAAAAATACTACCAGAAATACGACAGAAACACTGAAAATACTACCAGAAACACAGAGAAATACTAGAAATACGACAGAAACACTGAAAATACTACCAGAAACACAGAGAAATACTAGAAATACGTCAGAAACACTGAAAATACTACCAGAAACACAAAAAATACTACCAGAAATACTACAGAAACACAGAAAATACTACCAGAAACACAGAGAAATACTAGAAATACGACAGAAACACTGAAAATACTACCAAAAACACACAGAAATACTAGAAATACGACAGAAACACTGAAAATACTACCAAAAACACAGAGAAATACTAGAAATACTACCAGAAACACTGAAAATACTACCAAAAACACAGAGAAATACTAGAAATATGACACACAGAAAATTCTACCAAAAACATGAGAAATATGACCAGAAGGACAAAAAATATTACAGAAACATGAGAAATACAACTACAAACACAAAAATCCAACATAAACAGATGGAGAACAAAGACAGAAAAACACAAATATCATCTCTTTTTTAGTTCTATTTTTCTTTGTGAAACTGAATGAAAATGAAATGAAAGTGAATGAAACAGAAACAGAATCTCAGATTAAATCGACTTTAATGGAACAAATGCACTTATTGATCATTTAAAGGCAATAAATAAAAGTAATTAGTTAAAGCTACATGTGAACTGTTTAATACAGTGAATAAACGACGTGGTTATTTATCAGGACGCATTAGAGGCATGCACAGAAAACACAGAAAACACATTAAAAACACATAAAACGCATTAAAACACATTAGTACCTTTTCCATGGTGGAGTTTCCATCAGCAGCGTTTACATTTACACACTTTACTTCAGGACTTTAAGGCTTTTTATGGAAAAATCCTTGTGTTTCACAGGTATTTATTCATTATTATATCAAATATTCATCAAATTTAAGGGAAAGTTAAAGTAAATGAAGTGTTTTTGTTGTAAAGTCATCAGATATTTGTCCAAACTACTGACAGTATTTTTTACTACAGGCCGTGTTCACGCCTTGAAAATCCTTTGGTCCGCTTATCTGGGTCGGATCAAATGTGGACTTACCAAGAGAATTTTCACTTGTTCCATTGCAGAATTTTTATTTTTTTTTTTGCTTAATTTAAGATTTTTTTTGCTTAATTCCGGATTGCTTTTTTTTTTTTTTTTTTTTTTTTTTTTGCTGAATTCAAGATTTTTTTTGGCTTAATTCAATTTTTTTTTTTTTTTTTTATTTTGCTTAATTCAAGATTTTTTTATTTTGCTTAATTCAAGATTTTTTTTTTGCTTAATTCAAGATTTTTTTTTTGCTTAATTCCAGATATTTTTGTTTTATTGGGGAATTCAAGATTTTTTTTTTTTGCTTAATTCCAGATTTTTATTTTTTATTTTTTTGCTTAATTTCAGATTTTTTTTATGCTTCAAGATTTTTTTTTTTGGCTTAATTCAAGATTTTTTTTTGGCTTAATTCAAGACTTTTTTTTTGCTTAATTAAAGATTTTTTTTTTTTGCTTAATTCCAGATATTTTTTTTTTATTGGGGAATTCAAGATTTTTTTTGGCTTAATTCAATTTTTTTTTTTTTTAATTTTGCTTAATTCAAGATTTTTTTATTTTGCTCAATTCAAGATTTTTTTTGCTTAATTCAAGATTTTTTTTTTGCTTAATTCCAGATTTTTTTTTTTTATTGGGGAATTCAAGATTTTTTTTTTTTTTTGCTTAATTCCAGATTTTTATTTTTTATTTTTTTGCTTAATTTCAGATTTTTTTATGCTTCAAGATTTTTTTTTTTTTGGCTTAATTCAAGACTTTTTTTTGGCTTAATTCAAGATTTTTTTTTTGCTTAATTCAAGATTTTTATTTTTTTTTGCTTAATTCAAGATGGGTTTTTTTGCTTAATTCAAGAATGTTTTTTGTTTTTTTTTTTTTTGCTTATTTCAATTTTTTTTTTTTTTTGCTGAATTCAAGATTTTTTGGTTTAATTCAAGCAAAAAATCTGCCAGTGGAACAAATGAAAATATCGTGGTAAGATTTCTTGAATTCATATTTTCCAGATGTATTGTCTATAAATCAGTTCTTCTATCTCACTGAAAAGTTCCTCTTTAGGTGTTTCTGTCTGATTTGAAGTGTGATGAGATATTTGGACTAGAAATGAGAAAAACCCACTTGGTCAGATTTAGATTTTTTCCAGTGTTGAAACGGCATTAAACGGTCGATCAAATGGTTCCGTTATTTATGAAGTAAATCCGTTTCTTTTGTCGCTGCTGCTCTGTTTTGTTGCGTTGACCTCCATTTTGCTGATGATTCAAACAGAATTATGGGATGTTTCTCATACCCCTCTGTTTATAGTGTGGTCTCTGTTTGGAGGACCAAACAGCCCCTCCCCTCAGACTCAGGAGAATGGGGACACCCCTACCCCTTCATGTGAATGTGCAAAATGGAGGGGGAGGGGTAAGGGGGAGGAGCCAAGGGCTGAATTGGGATTGGCCAGTACAGTACAATTTAGTGATGGTGAATGTAAAAGCGCTCTTGTTTGGATGTTTCTACTGGATTATGCTAACTGTGGAGCAGCATCGTTAGCATTGTTAGCATCTTTAGCTTTAAAACATCATCTTAAACATGTCGGACATTTTAAAACCCTTAAATGTTGTGTAGCTTCAGTATCCGGTCCACCCCCAAATCCATCCTGTGTTCAGACCTTTACATTAAAGCTGAACATGTGGTTGTTTTTTCCAGAACTGATGTTAATACTGGGTCTGTAAAAACCTGCATCCACCATCAGAGTCTCCTGATTCTGGTTCTGGTTCTGGTCCAGACCTTTACATCCATCATGTGAGCGTCACCGTGAAGATCTAAACGACGTAGAAATGTGAAATACTCGCCTGCAAATATTTCAACCCCAGTGACCGGTTCAACAGTGAAGGTTCTGATCTAGTTCTGACTGAACCGGGTCCTTGTCTTCAGTTCCTTTGGTTGAAGTAACGTCCTAATGATCCTGACAGTCGAGGTGTTGGGTGACGATGCTCCATGCTCCTTCAGTTCATTGTCTTTTATTGTATTTAACATTTTGTTGATGTTCTCAGTGGGATTTAAAGTTAATTATTTACCGGAGAACACTGAAGAACTCCACACATTGTGTTTTTACTGGAGTTACATGAATATGCTAATGGAACTAGCATTATGCTAACGGTTCAATGTGGACTGTACAGATGTGGATCAGGTCTGGTTCTTCAAACAGGTTCCTAGTGAACCAGTCTACGATCAAAGGTGTTTAATCAGCAACGGATGGTGTAGATCAGGGGGGTCAAACATATGGCCCCTGGGTCCAAACCGGCCCCCAAAGGGTCCAAACCGGCCCCGTGGGTTGAATTTGTGAAATGCAAATATTACACTGAAGATTATATGAACTAAAGTGGATCAGACCAATAAAGTACTATCATAATAACCTAGAAATAATAAATACAAATGTTTCTCTTTATTTTAAAGTAAGAAAGTTAAATTACGTTAAAGTGTTTACATTTACAAACTGTACTTGTACAAAAAAGTGTGAATAACCTGAAATAACTTAAGAAAAATAAGGGTAATTGTACGAATATTCTGTCTGTTATTAAAGGTTTTGTGTATTTTTAGATCCACTGTGATCTGTTTGTTTTTACCTCCGCCAGGAGGTATTGTGATCACTTTGCTTTGTGTGTTTGTTTGTTTGTTTGTTTGTTTGTTTGTGTGTTTGTTTGTTTGTTAGCAAGTTTACGGGAAAACTCTTCCACCCATCTTTCCCAAATCTTCCCCACAGATAGGCCTAGGCCCTGGGACCAACCCATGAAATTTTGGTCCCAGTAGGCCAAAGTTCAAGGTCACAGCAAGGTCACAACATCTACAATTTTCCATCTGTCATCATTGAGACATTTTGGAAGATTCATCAAAAATTCAAAACGACTCTGATTAGCCTCCAATTGGATCCACCTGTAGCTTAGAACAATATCTTGTATCTGGAACTAAATTGTCCACATCCACTGTGGAATGTGGACTCTGTGGACATTTACATTAAGCATTGAAAATCCCATTTACCACACATTTAAAATTAGAACTCAACTAATATTGACATTGATATCGATTGATTAATTGGACAGACACATGACTGGTACCAAGCTTCCACTGTTTCTGCTGTATGGAACAACCTGGAAACTGTTGAGTTTAAACAGACAGAGTCGATCCACACATGCACACTGTTCAGGGTGGTTGGTGGAGGTTTGCGTTCTGAACACTTGTAATGAACATGTGGAAATGATAAACTGAGGCAGAATATTGATAAATTGCACTTTTCTGATGTAATTTCAGGCTGTTCATGGTTGTTCAGGTTATTCATATGTTTTTAAAGGATGGTTTGTAGATGTAAACATTTTCATGATGTAATTTTTTTTCCCCCCACTCTAAAACAGATATAATAGTTTGGAGTTGGCATTATATTAATAAAAATATATTAAATGTATTCATATTTATTATTTTGTTTTTATTTTCCTGGTTGATGGGATCATTTTGGGCTGAATGTGGAACCTGAACTAGAACGGGTGTAACACCCCTGGTTTAGAACATCATATGGGAACATGTTCTTTATTTACCTGTCACTGTTAGTTTGTATTTGTTTGTTGTTTATTTGTTGATGTTCAAGTTAAACCAGTCTGTTTAGTTTGAGTCTAAACTTAAACCCTGGTTCAGGGTTTGGGTTCTCAGAGTTCTATTTGGTTGTTTTCTGGTCCACTGAACCGTCTCAGATCCAGTTTGGGTCCAAAAGCTCCAGTTTTAGAATCATGTGGTTCCATGTGGGTCAAAGGTAGATCCGGTCCAGTCCAGTCCGGTCTGGTGTGGTCCAGGTTGGACCTCTAGGCCACGCAGTGACCCTGGTTAGCCATGAGCGCCGTCTGACTCTCCCTCCGTTTGTCCTTCTTCTTCCTGGTTCTGAACCTCCAGCAGAGGGCGCTGGATCCCAGCAGGCCCAGTCCGGCCGACAGCAGAACCAGGCCCAGAACCGAGATGGTGGACCCGTGGGAGTTGAAGGTGTAGGCCACCGCCGTCACCACCACGCCGGCGATGAGGACCACCACGCCGAAGGGCACGGTGCAGCGGTAGCAGGACATGTCTGCGCCGCCGGTGGCCGCCGTCAGCTGGACCTCGTTGACGTGGGGGACGCGTGTCGTCACGACGACGCCGTGGTCCCTCCTGGACTTCTCGCGACTCAGCTTCTCAGCGGAGATGGACGTCGGGATCCTGGAGGCGCTCCGAGGAATCCGAGCCCCGCCCTTCATGTGCGGGTCGTCCGGCATCGTGATCTTACTGGCCAGGAACAGGTGCGCCATCTTGGTGCTGATGTCAGCCAATCACAGAGCAGCAGCTAAAAAACAGGAAACAGGCACGATGTGAATCTGAAAATGAATGAAACAAACGCATGCAGGCTTTTCTCATGTCAAAGTGTAGTTCCTGGAATCCTCTCTTCATGTCCTAATCCCTCCTACCTGAGTAGTTTTGGCTAAAGCTAACCAAGTAGCATTAGCTAGTGAGCTAACATTAGCTCGTGAGCTAATGGTAGGATTATTTTGCGTCATTGTGGTGGCTTCACAACATTGATAACACACAGAAAAGACAAACGTTTGGTGAATCCATCACAAGAAATTAAACAAGGTGACAATCATGCAAAAATTAATCATTGTACAAGACAAAACAACATGAAAAACTCCAAAATCAGGTACATAAACACAGTATTAAGACAATAACCTTTATCCTGACTCAACTTCACCTTTTAAGAAAGAAGCTAAAACTGTAAAGTATGTGTAGAAATAAAAGCTGTAGCTTAAAAAAATAGAAGGTCAAATACTGTCATGCATCTACAAAAAGTACAGCATTTAGTGTCAGACGTCCTTAAATCTGTTATAATAGACAAAATGAGTCCCTGCATCTTCAAAACACTGATAACATTTGAAAAGAGGATCCTTGGTGAATCCATCACATAAGAAACAAACAAAACCAAACAAAACAAGATGAAAATGATGCCAAAGACAATTATAGCACACAACAAAAACAGCATAAAAGACAAAAATCAGGTTAAAAAAAAAAAAAAGTAACTTGGAAACAACTTTTAACCAGACCTTAGCCTGACTGGCTAATATTAGCTAGTTGTGCTAATCTGTTTACCAGTTTAGACTGAAGGAAAAGATGAAAAGTTGTAAATGTTGTAAAAACCAATAAAAACCTTTGTGTTGTAGAACATGAAACTGCTGAGGTACAATTTACTGTGATCAACTTTTCTACCAGTGAAGATTAACAGCAGTATTAGCATTGAAATGAGCTAATAATGCTAACGGCTAAAGCTAAGTATCCATCTCAACACCTGGGTCAATCCAAATCATGCAGATTTATGTGTTCAACTATAATGTAAACAGTTTCCAACAGCTGCTGGAAATGGTTGCCATGGTGATCAGCCTGGCAGTCACTGCAGGGATGTGTATATTCAGTTTGTCTGTGTGCAGTACATATACTATATATGCAGTACATATACTACACATGCAGTACATATACTATATATGCAGTACATATACTATATATGCAGTACATATACTACACATGCAGTACATATACTATATATGCAGTACATATACTATACATGCAGTACATATACTATATATGCAGTACATATACTACACATGCAGTACATATACTATATATGCAGTACATATACTATATATGCAGTACATATACTACACATGCAGTACATATACTATATATGCAGTACATATACTATATATGCAGTACATATACTACACATGCAGTACATATACTATATATGCAGTACATATACTATACATGCAGTACATATACTATATATGCAGTACATATACTACACATGCAGTACATATACTATATATGCAGTACATATACTATATATGCAGTACATATACTACACATGCAGTACATATACTATATATGCAGTACATATACTATACATGCAGTACATATACCGTAAATGCAGTACATATATATGCATTACATATACTGTATTTGCAGTACTTATACCACATATGCAGTACATATACTATATATGCAGTACATATATATATATGCAGTATTTATTCCATATATGTAGTATTTGTGTCCAGTTTGTGAGTCGGTACCTTCGATGGTGTTGAACTCAGATTTGTCTGAACAGCATCATCGACCCGAGTTGTCCTGAAAACTGTCAGAAGAAAACATTCCTGCAGAAACACACACACACACACACACACAAAACAACAGAATCTGATGTTGAACAGAGTCTGGATCATGGTCTGAACCTGGATTAACTGGACTTGGAATCTGTGCATCTAAAGAACAACGACATGTAAAAGGACGAGTTTAGACAAAGACGCGTCTGTTTGTAAATTTATTCAGTTTAATTAACGACACACCCCACATTTAAACAGGGACAGAAATGTGTGACCTAAACCACATCGACTGGACATTATTTATGAAGACGCTGCAAAAGAACTACAAACAGGAAAAACAACAGAGGACAGTCCTTTTACTGGTCTGGACCAGGACCAGGGCTAGAACCTGGACTAGAATCAGGATGAGGACAAGGGCCTGGACCAGGACAAGGACTAGGATCAGGAGTAGGACCAAGACTACGACCAGGATTAGGATTAGGACCAGGACTAGGACTGGGACCACACCCATGACTAGGACAAGGACCAAGAACTGGTTCAGGACTAGGACCAGGAACCAGACTGGGACCAGGACTAGGACCAACAATCGGACCAGGACTAGGAAAAGGACTGGGACTAGGACCATGGATCTGGTTTCTCTATAACAGTGATTTCAAGTTTAATTCTCATCCTGCTGAGGAGGTAAATAATAGTTATACTGTACATTATTTTATTTTGTATAATTGTGAAAAATTATTAAACCACAAAAAATGGAACAAAAACAGCGAAAGTAATGAATATAATGAACAAAATAAATTTTAAAAAGCTGTAAAAAATAAAATAAAATGTCACATGAACAAAATAATGTGACTTTTTTATGCTCAGTTTATGATATGTTTTACCAAAAGTTACATTTTCTTCAGTTTATCAGTTTTTGATGTAATAACCTCTGAATTTACTTTAATGACCATCTACATGATCAGTGAATTAAATATAGAAAACACATGATTTATACTGAAAAATGCAAAATACAAAAGATAATATAATAAAAGTCTAGTTGTTGAGAACAGTTTGTTTGGATGTCACCACAAAAACACACATTTTAGCTTCTAAGGAGTTAAAACTGTAAAGTATAAATGTAGAAATAAAAGTTATAGCGTACAAAAAATGACAAAATGTAAAATACTGTGATGCATTTACATGAAACATTAATTTAATGTCTGTCAGTTTATTGGCTTCATTTGATCATTGAAGGTAAAAACATCTGGACTGTAAATATCTGTTTTTCTAGTAATAATACAGTAGTTTAGTCCAAAAACACAATAAAAATACAAAATCATTCACTCACGTCTCAGGTGAAAACACACGAGAAACATGAAGTATGTTGACAAAATACAACTGAATTAAATGATAAATGAACTGAAAATGAGCCGATAATGATTCAAACTCCATTACATCGACCCGTGTCTGAGTTTTTCTGTCAGGTTTCTCTTCATTTTCAGAATCAGATGCAGAAAATAAACCTCACATGACATTGTTTAACAGAAAATCATTGCTGTTGATGCAATTTTCTACTGTTTCTACAAAATTATGGCTCATTTTGTTCCAAAAATCTGAATTAGATTCACAATTAATGGAAAATAACACATCAGACGTGTTAAGTTTTATAAAAATCTGTCCACTTCAAACTTCAATTCTATCAAAATATCACATTCACTGCAAAGAATATATTTAATTTACAATTTTATGTTTGTCTCCATTTACAGAATTAACTTAATATTTATTTTGACACAATTATTTAATAATGTCAGAGCAGATTGAGGAGAAAACGATAATTTCGCCCACAATTCACTGCAGTGTTAGTATTAAATGCAGATAAACTGATACAGAACTTGTCTTTTACCCTTAAATTCTCATAATTTGCTTGAACTGTACAATAAAAGCTCCAGAAATGGTTTTAAAAATGGTATTTTTACGTCTAAATTAGCAGAATTATAATCCAAAGCCTCATTAAACCCTGATTTCATTCACTTTTCAGCTTAATCTGATATTTAATGTTTAATGAAAAAGAGAAAAAAGTCCAGTTTAAGTCAAGAATGAAACCTTTAAAGCTCCTCAAACTCTGTAAATCCTCATTTCCGTGTTAATAACTGATCCAGATTCATTCCATGTGTGAAAGAAAGCGTCTTACTGCTGCCGTGGGTCCGGTCCAGGTTCCTGTTGGTTCTCCTCAGGTTCTTCATGGCTCTGTCGGCAGAATAAATGTGGGAAACGTCTCAATAGAAGAAGTTCCCTCCCCTCGCTCAAACCTCCTCCTTCTGGAAAACTTTAACCCTTTACCCCCTGAAGCAGCTGCAACTGGAAACACTTCCAAAAAAAAAAGAAAAAAGAAAGAAAAACAGGGTCGGTTAACCTTCCAGTGTCTGTAAAAAAAACACATCAGGCTGGTGAAAGTCGCAACAAGACGCTAAAAAAAGCAACATGGTGGATGAAGTTGCAACAAAGTGAAAGAGTCCCAAAAAGACGTATGAACTGCAGCGATGAAAAAAAGTCACAATTAGTGGTAAAAGAAATGCAGCAAGGTGGAATAAGTCACAGCAAGGCAAAAAAAAGCAGCAAAAAAAAAATCTGCAACAGAGCAAAAAGGTCAGAATAAGACATATAAACTGCAACCATGCAGAAAGTCGCAACAATGCAAAAAAGCTGCAATTAAAGTAAAAAATGCAACAAGGTGAGAAAGTCAGGGCAAGATGTTAAAAAAGTAACATGATAGGAAAAGTCGCAACAATGCAAAAAAGTCACAATTTAAGTAAAAAATGCAGCGAGGTGAAAGACAAGATATAAAGAAAAAATGCAACAAGGTGAAAAAGTCACGGCAAGATGTCAAAGTAACAAGGTAGGAAAAGTCACAACAAGGCAAAAAAAAGCAACACGGAAAATTTTGCAACAAAGCAAAAAGCTCAGAATAAGATGTATAAACTGCAACCATGCAGAAAGTCGCAACAATGCAAACCCCCCCACAATTTCTCAAGTTAAAAAAATGCAGCAAAGTGAAAGACAAAAGACGTAAGGAAAAAATACCAAGTGAAAAAGTCGCAGCAAGACATAAAAAATGCAACAAGGTGAAAGAGACATGACAAGATGTTAAGAAAGTAACAAGGTAGGAAAAGTCGCAACAAGGCAAAAAAAAAAAAAAGCAACAGAGAAAACTTTGCAACAAAGCAAAAAGGTCAGAAAAACATGTATAAACTGCAAACATGCAGAAAGTTGCAACAATGCAAAAAAAAAACAACCCACAATTAGACAAGTAAAAACTGCAATGAGGTGAAAGACACAAGATATAAAGAAAAAACACAACAAAGTGAAAAAGTGACAGCAAGACGTTTAAAAAAAAAAAGTAGGACAAGTCGCAACAAGGCAAAAAAAACAACACAGAAAAAGTCCCAATAAGACGCATAAACTGCAACCACGCAAAAACTGACAACAATGTAAAAAAAAAAAAAAGTCACAATGTCGTAAAAATGCAACAAGGTGAAAAAGACACCAGATGTAAAAAAAAAAAGATGCAACAAGGTGAAAGTTGCAATACGATGTTAAACAAAGTTGCAACAAGGCAAAAAGAATGTAACAGAGAAAGTGACAACAAAGCAAGAAAAAGTCCCAATAAGACGTATAAACGGCAACCATGCAAAAAGTCGCAATAGGTCGTAAAAAACACAATAAGGTGAAAAAGTCGGAGTTCGACGTCATCTGTTTGTTTTGTTGGTCGTCAGATCTGGGTCATTTCATCCGTTAAATATGACCCAGTTCCAGGTCCAACTGTTTTAACGGCCTCCATCTGGTCCTCCTGTAGATCTGGACCACATAGACTGGATCTGTAAAAGTGTCCCTCATGGTCCTCTTCCTCTGGAGACGCAGGTAAAGTTTGTGGTGGACTCAGCAGATCTAAACCCAGAACTGGAGCTGAATGTGGGTCACACCTGCACCCAGACCTGCAAACGCCACCGGATCCAGATGTGGGACCCGACGGTTCAGAACAACAACATCCATCACATGAAGAGTCTGAACGGACCAGGACACATGAGGACGGTCCGACCCCCCTGAGGACACATGAGGATGGTCTGACCCCCCTGAGGACACATGAGGACGGTCCGACCCCCCCTGAGGACACATGAGGACGGTCCGACCCCCCCTGAGGACATGTGTGGACGGTTCGACCCCGAGGACACCAAAACGCTCAGTTCACATGGATTCAACACAAACAGGGTTTTACAGCAGAAGAAACTGGAATCAACTGAGCTGTGGTTATTTATTGTATTTTCTTTCTTTCTTTTTTTTTGTGACTCATTTCATCAAATGTTTTTACTGTCATTTTTTTCATCCTTTATCTTTTGCATCATTTCTGTTGTTGCATGTTTTATGTTTTAATATTTTTAATGACTTATTTGACTATCTGTTATATTATGTTTGTCTCTTTCATCTCGTTTCGTTTGTGTTTTTTTCTGGTGGATTCTTCGTAGACTGTTCTTCTCGTTGTTCGTCGGCGTCGCCTGAACTCGTCCTGATGTTTGAAGGCATATGTGTTCGTAGGGTTAGCCCAGGTGACCCTTCAGTCCAGATCAAAAGGCTCCTCAGGGGCCTCATCAGGGCCTCATCGGAGCCTCCTTTGGGCCTCCTCTGGGACTTTATTGGGGCCTCATCAGGGCTCCTCAGGACCTCCTTGGGGTCTTTGTCAGGGGGCCTTGCCATGGTCTCATCGGGGCTTCATTGGGGCCTGGTTGGGTCCTCCTTGGGTCCTCCTTGGGGCCTCCTTTGGGGCTTTGTTGGGGCCTCATCAGGGCTCCTCAGGACCTCCTTGGGGTCTTCGTCGAGGGGGCTTGTCAGGGTCTCATCGGGGCTTCACTGGGGCCTGGTCGGGTCCTCCTTGGGGCCTCCTTGGGGACTTTGTTGGGGCCTCATCAGGGCTCCTCGGGACTTTCTCGGAGTCTTGTCGGGGCCTTTTCTGGTGCTTCAGTAGGGCCTCGTTGGGCCCTCTTTGGGTCCTCTCAGGGGCCTCATCAAGGTCCTGCTGAGGGCCTCCTCTGGGGCTTTGTCAGGTCCTCTTTGGGGCCTCGTAGGGGTCCTTCTCTGGGTCTTTGTTGGGGCCTCTTTGGGTCCTCCTCGGGGGGGGCCTCCTCGGGTCCTCCTCTGGGGCTTTGTTGGGTCCTCTTCGGGGCCTGGTAGGGGTCTTTCTCTGGGGCCTCCTCAGACCCCGTGACCCTCCTTCCACCCAGATCCGGAGCAGAAATCAAAGCCTGTTTGTTTCTGAACAGATGTTCCCAGCTGGAGCCGACGCTGCTGCCAGAGCCTGGAAACCAAACCTCCTCCTTCTTCTTCTGCTTCTTAAATCCAGGTCCATGAAGTTCAGCACACGAAGGAAAAGTGGAAAATGTGCAGATGTGTGCGAAACATCTGGAGGAAAACCACAAAACATCACAACATCAAAGGAAACGACAATAAAACAACCGGAGAAAAGTGGAAGCTCACATTCAGAGTCAGGATTTATTCTTTCACAAAGTCACTAAAAGGAAAAAAAACCATAAAATACACAAGATGAAGACGACAGAAACTGCAAAGAGACAAAAAACTCACAAGATGGAAAAAAAAAGGATAAAACAATGTTAAACAAAGGCAAAAAAAGCAACAAAGTGAAAAAGTCCCAGTAAAACGTGTGTAAACCTCAACACTGAAAAAATATCACAAGTCCCTATAAGTCATAAAACTGCAACATGAAAAAGTCAAAATGAGACGTAAAAAACACAGTAAGGTGAAGAAGTCGCAGCAAGAAGGAAAACAACAGAACAAAGTGGAAAAAAGTCACAATTAGACCAAAAAAAAACAAAAACAGCAAAAACATGGAAGAGTCACAACAAGATGGAAAAAAAAGTAACTAAGTGGAAAAAATCAGGTCTGGATCTGGTCTTGTTCTAGTCTGGCTCTGGTCCCATTGTGGTCCAGGTCTGGCTCTGGTCTTGTTCTGGTCCGGTTCTGGTTTTGTTCTGGCCTGGCTCCGGTTCAGTTGTGGTCTGGTTCTGGCCCAGTTCTGGTCTAGTTCTGGTCCAGTTCTGGTCCGGTTCTGGTCCCTGGAGGCCTGGTCCTGCTTCCTCTTCCCCACAGATGTTTTGTGACTGTGCATTCAAGTTACACTGGACCATGTGACGTTCAGGTGCGTTCGGCGCCGTCGGTTTTCTTTGGCTCGGCTCTGAATGGAAACGTCGACTCTGCAGATCCACGGTCACATGGTCCAGGTCCCAAAATAAACCCGGAGTCTGGAATCGGACTCACGACCCCATGAGGAGACGAACCAGCTGGAGTCCACCAAAACTTCAACAACACACATCATCCTTTTACTGAGATGATTCAGTCCAGGACGGAAAAAAAGAAGAGGAGGAAAAGACCGAGAAGATGTGAAGACACGACAAAGTAGAAGATGAGACAAGATGGAAATGAAATGAACATGATGTGAAAAAGAAAAAAGATGAAAAAGAGTAAAAAAATAGGTCAAAGAAGAGATGGAAATGAAATGAACGTGAGAAAAAAATGTAAAAGATGAAAATGATGAAAAACGGATGAAAAATTATTTTAAAAATGACACGAAAATGATACAAGACAAAATGAAAAAAGAATGTAAGACATAAGAAAGAAATGGAAAAATATATGAAGTATGCAACCAGAAAAAGACGAAAATAAATGTAAAATGTGAAAATAAAAATAACAGATCAGAACATGAAGATGTGACTAAAAAAATAAAACAAGAGAAGAACTAAGATGAAAACAATTTAATAAAAGACACAATAAGATGAAAATTATATAAAAGTAAGAAAAGACAAGATTAGACAAAAACCTAAGATGTAATGAGATGAAACAGAGAAAAAAATTAAACCAAAGATACAATCATAAAACGAGATGAACTGATGGAACAAAGGATGTAAAAGACATGACAAGAAGGTAAAAAATGAGATGAAAAACAAAAGATGGGATGAAAATGTCATAAAAGACTCAATGAAAATGGAGGAAAAATGCAACAAGGCAAAAAGACACAATACGGTGAAAATGTCTCCATACAACGTAAATACAACAAAAAGACAAAGTTGTAATCAAACAAATAAATGCAACAAAAACTTGCAATAATACATAAAAATACAACAAAGTTATAACGTCACAATAAGACATAAAAAATACAACACAGTAGCAATAAGATGGGAAAAAAAGTCAGAAAAACAAAAAAATACAACAGTTGCAATAGCATAAAAAAAAAACAAAAGTTGCGACAAGACATCAATCAATCAGTTTATTTACATAGCGCCAAATCATAACAAGAAAAGCACTTGGAGAACACAGACCTCTGCCAAGACAGATCTGCCCCCCCCCACCCGATGACCGCTAAAATGTAATCATTTCTTCCTTGTGCCAGTATCAACATTTCCTGAAAATTTCATGAAAAGCTGTCTACAACTTTTTGAGTTATCTTGCTAGAAACAAACACACAAAGCAAAGTGATCACAGTACCTCCTGGTGGAGGAAAGAAAAGTTCTCACATAAGAAAGATGCAACAAGGTAAAAAAATTCCAATATTATTATCTTTCAGTTTGTTTTTGCCTTTTTGTATCTTTTGCAAGTTTTACATCATTTTGTTTTTTGTGTAATTTTTGTCCTTATTAGCTCTGCCAGGAGGTATGGTGATCACTTTGTGTGCATGTTTGTTTCTCTGTTAGCAAGTTAACTCCAAAAGTTCTGGACAGATTTTCATCAAATTTTCAGGAAATGTTGATACTGGCACAAGGAAGAAATGATGACATTTTGGTGGTGATGGGGGGGCAGATCTGTCTTGGCGGAGGTCTGTGGTCTCAGAGTGCTTTTCTAGTTTTTCTTTAATTTCTTGCCTACTTTTCCTTAATTTTAAACCCCTTTTCCGTCTTTTACATTCTTGAAAACACGAACACCGTCTTGTATCTGTGCACCTTTTATTCCCTCCACCAGCAGGTGTGGTCAACACTTTGCTTTGTGTGTTTGTTTGTTTGTTTGTTAGCAAGATGACTCCAAAAGTTATGGACGGATTTTCACGAAATTTTCAGGAAATGTTGATACTGGCACAAGGAAGAAATGATGATATTATGGTGGTGATTGGGGGGGGGGGCAGATCTGTCTTGGCGGAGGTCTGTGCTGTCTGAGTGCTTTTCTTATTTATTAATTTTCCCCCGAAACAGAAACAGAAGGACTGTAAAAATCAGAAGTAAACCTTTCTGATGTAAAAGTGGAGTTAACGTGGCCCAGTTTGTGTTTGTTTGTTCAGGTTCAGAAGCTGCTGACGAACAGTAAAGCACGAAACGAAAACACATTCAACAGAAGGAAACGTTATTAATGAACCGACGGACGACACAGACCCACTTCTACCACAACTGTGTCCTGGATAACAAGTAGAACACAACACACACACAACACACACACAACAAACACACAACACACAGACATACAACAGACAGACCCACTTCTACCACAACATTGTCCTGGATAACAAGTAGAACACAACACACACACAACACACACACACACACACACACACACACACACACACACACACACACACAACACACAGACATACAACAGACAGACCCACTTCTACCACAACTGTGTCCTGGATAACAAGTAGAACACAACACACACACACACACACACACACACACACACACAACAAACACACAACACACAGACATACAACAGACAGACCCACTTCTACCACAACTGTGTCCTGGATAACAAGTAGAACACAACACACACACAACACACACACAACAAACACACAACACACAGACATACAACAGACAGACCCACTTCTACCACAACTGTGTCCTGGATAACAAGTAGAACACAACACACACACAACACACACACACACACACACACACACACACACACACACACACAACACACAGACATACAACAGACAGACCCACTTCTACCACAACTGTGTCCTGGATAACAAGTAGAACACAACACACACACACACACACACACACACACACACAACAAACACACAACAAACACACAACAGACACACAACAAAAACAACACACACAGCACACACAACAGACACATAACAGACAGATCCACTTCTACCACAACTGTGTCCTGGATAACAAGTAGAACACAACACACACACACACACACACACACACACAACAAACACACAACACACAGACATACAACAGACAGACCCACTTCTACCACAACTGTGTCCTGGATAACAAGTAGAACATAACAAGTAACACAACACACACACACACACACACACACACACACACACACACAAAAAACACACACACAGACACACAACACACAGACATACAACAGACAGACCCACTTCTACCACAACTGTGTCCTGGATAACAAGTAGAACACAACACACACACACACACACACACACAAACACACAACAAACACACAACAGACACACAACACACAGACATACAACAGACAGACCCACTTCTACCACAACTGTGTCCTGGATAACAAGTAGAACACAAAATGTAACACAACACACACACACACACACACACACACACAACAAACACACAACAGACGCACAGCAAACACAACACACACAACAAACACACAACAGACACACAACAAACACACACAAGACACACAACAAACACAACACACACAACAAACATACAACACACACAACAGACACACAACAAACACACAAAAGACACACAACAAACACAACACACACAACAAACACACAACAGACAGACCCACTTCTATTACAACAGTATCCTGGACAAGAAGTAGAACACAACAGACACACAACACACACACACACACAACAGATGCACAACACACCATACACAACACACACACAACAGACACACAACAGAGATACAACACACACACACGCACACACACACACACACACACACACACACACACACACACACACTGAACCTGTTTAATTTCCACCTTTCTCAACACTGACTCCTGGTGGACAAAATACAAACTACACTTTACCCTCAAACCTGTTTTTAATCTGATTTAACTCTGAAATAAAACCAACATTTACTGAATTTAATACATGTAAGTAGTTTGAACATAACATTACATCTAATTAAACTAATTTTAGTCACTAATCAACTAAATCAAATCATTATTTGTTACAGTTGACTCAAGTTAAAGTCAATTATTGCTTAATTTCTGCCTTTTTTTTTTTAGATAAATGTGTTCAATTATAGGATATTTGACACATGATACTGAAACAAAATGATAGAAAAAAATAAAATACAGAAGAATAAGAGATTAGTCACTTTAAAGCAAATAAAACGTGAAATAATTAACAAAATGAATAAAAATTATATATTAAAGGAACAAAAATGAAGACAATAATAAAGTTCAATCAATAAAACTAACAAAAATCAAGGAAAATCAATAAATTAAATAAAAGTTAACAAAACCATAATAAAATGAGGTAAAGTGCACAAAATAATGAATAAAAATAGTAAAAGTGAATAAAATTATTGTAGGAAAGTTTATTTTTTGTTTAGAATATATTTATATTTTGCTGTTTTTGTTTTTTTTTCTGTGGATTTTTCTGTATTTCTTTTTTAATTATTATATTTTATTTTCATGATTCTACTTACAAAGATTTATTGACTTAATTACATTTTTAACATTTATATTTTACAGCTTCATCAAATCATCGCATCAAGTAAAAATGAAACCAAACATTAACATTTGTTTACTGTATTTATTTATTGTAAGTATTTTATTTATTTGCTGAGTAGATGTTAATGTTAAACTCATTTATTAAAGACTGTGATGTTTGTCTTCACGATAATATTTCAGAATTAAATACAGTTTAATGATATTAAATAAGAGGAAAAATAAAACCATTTCACCACAAACACATCAAATTAAATCTGTCTTCTCTACAGTTTTTTTTTTTTAATTATCAGTTTAATAATGTTGTGTTTTGTTGTTTACAGATGTTTTTTTCTTCTTTTTTAGTTAAATGTTCATGTGTTTCCTGTTTGTGGTTTATAACTGGGTGACACTGACCTCTGCTGGTGGAAAATGGAACTGCAACAACATTTTAATCTAAAACATTTATATTAAACGTGAATTAAAGTAGAAACTATAAAATAATTTAAATACTAGAAATAAAATAAATATGAATAAACTGAATAAAGAAAACTGGAATTATGTTGGACTGTTTTTAGTTGATTTTATTTTTTATTTTCATTTTCTTAATTATCGAGGTTTGTTTTATTTTATTGGTTGTTTTGTTCACTGTTGTTCATTTTCTTAATTTTTCCATGCTACGTTGTATTTTTGTTCATTTCTATTCATTTGTTCATTTACTTTAATGATCATTTTTGTTCATGATTTTGTTTTTTTTTTATTTTTGTTTATCTTGTCTTTTGCTTTGTTTATTTTCACAAGTATTTTCTTCATGTTTTTCATTTATTTGTCAGGTTTTGTGAACTTATTAGAAATATGTACTTTTTTTGTTGATAATATTTAACACCATTTAATTGCTGGAATATTTACTAATTTATGTCTTATTTTTGTTGATTTTCTTGATTTTTTTTTTTTTTTTTTTTTCAATTCTATTAGCTCCTACTGTTTGTTAATTTTGTGTTTATACATATATATATATATATATATATATATATATATATATATATATATATATATATATAAATTTTTCCCTTGATTATTTTGTTGTTCATTTAATCCAAATGGATTTATTTTGTTAATAATGTGAATGGTTTTTATCTGATCCTCTAATCCAGATAATATGGTCATTAATCTTAATTATTTTATATTATTTTATTCAGTTTGGTTCATTTATTGTCATTTATTTACAACTTAATTTACTGTTGTTTTTTTTTCATTTCCTCCCTTTGTTCATTGTTTTGTTAATTATTTTGTTATTAATTAGTTGTTGTTTTTTTAATTTTGCAGATTCTCTTCATTTTGTTGATAATTTTATTCATTTGTTTATTTTTGACATTTATTTTTTAGGTTTTGATCATTTTGTTGATTTTATTCTTTTTCATTATTTTCTCATTTATTATGTTTTTGTAATATGCATTTTTGTGATTTATTTTTCAGTTCTGTTAATTTAATGTACCCTATTTTTTCATTTTAAAACAACTTTATTTCTTGTTTTGTTTTTTTTTAGGATTTATTTAAGTGTGCAGATTTTATTTTATTTTTTCATTTTACTTATTTTGTTCATTTTCTTGATTATACGGTTCATGTTTATCATTCTTTTTATTTCATTCTGTGGACAATTTATTCATTTTTGCTCATTTTGTTCCTTTTTCTTTGTGACATTTTTCTTTTTGTTTTATTCCTGTTTTAGTGGATTGTTTAGTTTTGTGACCATTTTATGTATTTTTTTGTGATTTATTTATTCACTATTATCATTTATATAGTATGTTATGATAAAATTAAGAATACTAATAATAATAATTCCCTCATTATTTTGTTTATTTTATTAAATATTTTGTTCTTTTTTGTCATTTATGTGATTATTTCATATTATTTTTTGTTAATTTAGTGGATGATGTTGTTCCTTTAGTTTCCTTTTGTGTTTCAGTTGTTGTCTTTTCTGTCCCTCCTGGGTCTCCTGGTCCCTCCCGGTCCCTCCTGGGTCTCCTGGTCCCTCCTGGTCCCTCCCGGTCCCTCCCCGGGTCTCCTGGTCCCTCCCGGTCCCTCCCGGTCCCTCCCCGGGTCTCCTGGTCCCTCCCGGTCCCTCCCCGGGTCTCCTGGTCCCTCCCCGGGTCCGTTCCTGGGTGTGATCCGGATCCTCCTCCAGATGTGGGTCTGGTCTCGGTCTGTTCTGGGTTGGGTTTTAGTCTCAAACCGCAGTGAAATGTGAGACTCTGTAGGATGTTGGACTCCGGGAAGGACAAAGACCCGATCCCGGTCTGATCCCAGTCCTGGTCCCGGTCCTGGTCCCGGTTCTCGGTGGATGCGGATCGAGGCGGATCGTGCTGGACTCTGGACCCAGACGGACGGTACGGATCCTGGTTTTCATCTGTTTTCTGTTTGATCGGTTTAACGGGACAGAACCGGACGGATTTTACCCGGATTCCAGACCCGGACCGGGGCTCTGCTGGTTCCGGTCCGTTCCCAGTCCGGTCCGTGCGGTTCTGGTCCGGGTTGTCCGTGTTTTAGTCCGTGTTCTCCGGGTCTCCGTGGTGGTTCTGGTCCTTTCTCCGGGTGGTTCCTCTGTAATGAGCACCTTCCCAAAACAGAAGCCACGTGTGGACCCACTTAGACCGGGTCGGACCGGGTTAGTCCCGGACTGAGGACTCAGGGACGAACGGATCTGAAAAACTTCTATGAACTTTATAAAGGAAATGATCACGAAGAAAAAACACATAATAATAATAATAATAATAATAATAATAATAATAATAATAATAATAATAATCTGGTGAAAGTTCAATGAGTTTAGAGTCAGTTGGAGTTTTAACTTAAAAACATATTCTGTCATTTATGTTTTTTTTGTTTTTAATCATCTTGTGTTTATGACGAGATTTTTTTAATCCATGTTTTGTTCTGTTTCAGTAGTGTTAGAGCTAATACATTAATGCTACCCTTGGTTCTAGTAGAAAACAAAAAAATTTACATGTATATGAAAAATATGTTCGTTATCGTAGCAGTAACAGCTAACGGCGGCTAACATTAACAGCAGCTAACAAATGAGCTAATGCCAGCTAACATTAACTACAGTTCTACTGAAAGCTAACAATGTCTACTGAGCTAACAGTAATTGATATTAATAGATGAACTGACAGTAGCTAACAAGAGCTAATGAGCTAACAGCGTCTAACATTAGCTAGTGAGCCAGTTGTGGCTAACATTAATCAATGAGCCAACAGTAGCCAACAAATGAGCTAATGGCAGCTAACATTAATTGGCTAATGAAAGCGAACGTCAATTAGTGAGCCAACAGCTAACACGAGCTAGCGGCTAACATTACCTGCTGAGCTAATGGAAGCTAGCATGAGCTAGTGAATTATAGCCGGTAGCTAATGTAAGCTGGTTTGGGTAAAAGATATTTTTGATAAAAACGGAATCTTATGTTTCTTAACTGTTAAAATTAAAAGTAATACGTATTTTATACTGTCTTTAAATCTCAGAAACTGACTTAAAATGTGTAGAATGTTTGGTAACGGATGAAAACAATATATAAATTAAAAAAAAAAAAAAATTGCTAATAATGATGCTAATGTTTTCCTCCTGATTTTAATGTTAAATAGCTGCAATTTAGACTGAGCCTAAACTCACCTTAACCAGTGAGTTAACAGGTGGATTATTCTGGTCATTTTGATGTTTGTTTTTGGTCCATCTTTGACTTTCATAATTGTATTCATGTTTTATTTATTTCTGACATTTAGTTGTTAATTTTGTGGCTTATTCTGTGCGTTTTGATTTTTTTTTTTTTTGGTTCATTTTGGACACGTACTTATTCATTTTTTTATTTTGTGAAAGATTTTACTCATTTTTGCATATGTTTTATTACCTCCGCCAAGGAGGTTATGTTTTTGCCAGGGTTTGTTTGTCTGTTTGTTTGTTTGTTTGTCTGTCCGTTAGTGTGCAACATAACTCAAAAAGTTATGGACAGATTTGGATGAAATTTTCAGGGTTTGTTGGAAATGGGATAAGGAAGAAATGATTTAATTTTGGTGGTGATCGGGGGGGGGGGGCACTGATCAGCCTTGGCGGAGGTCTGTGCTCTCCGAGTGCTTCTAGTTCATGTCTTGTTTATTTTTGACATTTATTTGTTAAGTTTGTGGATTATTCTGTGCATTTTGATTATAATTTTTTGTTCATTTTTGACATCTATGTATTCATTTTTTCTTTATTTTGTGGAAGATTTTGTTAATTTATGCATATTTTTTATTCATGTCTTGTTTATTTTTGACATTTTATTTAAGTTTTGAAGTTTTGTTAATTTCATGAATTATTTTGTTAATTTTGTAGATAATTCTCCTCATTTCTGGTTTATTTTTGACATTGGACTGTGTTTTTTTGTCGCAGATATGGCTGAAGATGTCTGTGGATTCTGAAAACTCCTGTGTTTTGTTGTCGTCGTGCGACTCCAGGACGTCATGCATCTTCCAAACGGCCGATGAGAAGGATGACATCCCAGGGGTCGGAGATGAAAGGTACTGAACGCCTACTGGTGGTAGTAAAATGAGCCCCTGACCTTTGGTGCGACCTTTGACCTGTGCATATGTGTGTGTTGGTCCTCAGCGTCCTGGAGATGCTGAGTTATTCTAAGTTCTCAGACCTGGAGACATGGCTGTGCATGCCGTCCACTCTGCTGCTGCCTCGGCTGGACTCGGCCCAGACCTCGTCCTCTTCCTCGTCCTTGTCCTCCTGTCGGGGTTCCCATGGCTCCGTCTCGTCCTCGCCGGCGTCCGAGTCACGGCGGTCGATCTGCAGCGAACCAGGAGACGCCGCTGCAACGCTGAGGTAACGCCAACGCTGTTACACCTGAAAAACCAAATATGGAACCTGGATTAGTCCTGTCTTAGGTCAAAACTACAGAACAGAGGAGTTTAGAAGGAGATTATTAACCCATAATGACCCAAACATCCAGCAGTGACTAAAACTTTCTACTGATCTAAACTGTTAAATGCCTGTTGATCCACTAATCCTGTCAGTACGTGCAAATAATTGGTGTAAAATGCACTTTGTCATCTTTTACAGAAAATGTCACTGTTTCTTCAGTTTTCTCTGTTTTTGACGTAACCTTCAGCTTTAATCTCAGCTTTTATGACCATTTATATGATCAGTACATTAAATATTGGAAAATACCGGAGTTTCACTGGAAAAATGTAAAATATGGTAATAAATCACCAAAGAAATGTTCAATATAGAGAAAAATAATTTGGGAACTGCCCCAGAAGTAGCACTGGGTTTTAATGGGTTAATGAAAAAACTAATCTCATGTTGAAATAAAGTACAATGACGTGTCATATTATTGTGAAATCTAGATGAGGATTCTGTGAAAGAGAAAGGTCTTGTAAATATATTTAGTATTAGATCTTACTAGCCAGAAATGCATTAACTCAGGGGTGTCAAACATATGGCCCATGGGCCAAAACCGGCCGCCAAAGGGTCCAATCCAGCCCATGGGATGAATTTGTGAAATGCAAAATTTAAGTTTGTTAAATAATATTAAAATTGTACTTATTTTTCTTGAGATATTTCATGTTGTTCATATTGCTCACATATTTTGTGAAAGTATGAATATTTTCATCATGTACTTTAACTTTTTTTGCACTAAAAAACAAAGAGAACAATTTGGAGTTGGCAAAAAACGCTTAGTATCAATAATATTATACAAATTTTATAGTTTGTAGTTGTCATTATTTGTATGTTATTATGTTGTTATTTTTTTGGTCTGACTCAGTTGAGATCATACTGGAATGAACGTGGAACCTGAACTAAAATGATAAAATGATTCTGACATTCATGATCTGAGGCAATAGTGCAAAACATACGGCCCGTGGACCGAAACCGGCCGCTATAGGGTGTCCAATCCCATGGGATGAATTTGTGAAATGCTTAAATTACAGTGAAGATGTTAACGATCAGTGGCGTTGAAATCATTTTAGTTCAGGTTCCACATTCAGACCAATATGACCTACAGTAGACCAGACCAGTAAAATACTAATTATCTATATCATAATACTGGAAGGTCTCAGAGAGTGTGTGTGTGTGTGTGTTTGTTTGTGTGTGTGTGTGTTTGTTTGTGTGTGTCTGCCTGGTTCTGACAAATGTAGACTTCTAAACTGTCCAGTTTGGTTCCTACAGTTGAGGAATTGTCCCATCTCCACAATAAATGTCTCGGCAAGTTGATAGGACCAATATTTTGGAAGATATTAATCATTTTGAATACAGTAGCCTTACAGTCATGTTGTTATGGACACGATGGTTGAGGGGAAGTGCAGTACCACACTGCATGATGGGAAATGAAGTTAAAAACAGTGATAGGAGCGATACATTTAATAAGTTCAGTCCCTAGATATTGGTATTAATATGACCCCTGTTTCCCACGGGTCAGCGCTAGTATCATCATACTACTCAATCATAATAACCCGTAAATAATGACAACTCCATATTTTTCTTTTTGTTTTTAGTGCAAAAATGTAAAATCACAGTGTGCAAAATGTAAAAAGTGTGAAATAATGAACAATCTGAAATTTCTGTAAGTGTAATTTTAACAATATTCTGCCTCAGTTTATCATTTACAAAAAACATTTATCAACAAATATTGAAAAAATGAAAAATATAGCATTTAACTTTATGATCAATGCGACTTGTCAAGACTCTGTGAACCCATTGATCGTTAACATCTTCGGTGTCATTTTTCACATTTTACAAATTCATCCCATGGGAGGGGTTGGACTCTTTGACGTCTGGTTTGGGTCGTATGTTGGATGGATGTTTATGTTTGGATGGACACGAGTAAACTGAATTCTGGAGACCAGTTGAACATCTGAACCTTGTGTTTATGTTAAAGTCGGATGTAGCATCACGACTCCGTCTAACGGTTTATTTCGTATCTTTTCATTATAATTCATAGATTAAACCTCCGTCTCCTCCGACACTGAACTGAGCTTCATTTTCTGACTGGTTTTGTTCTGTTAAATGGGCAGTTTTGACCTTTCAGCCCAAACATTGTCCCTCGGTTGTTAAAGGCCATAAAGTATCGGTGCGTCTCCATGGCGATGGCAGTTATTCTCCACGGAGACGTCAGTTATGTGGGTGGAGATAAGAGCAGCAATTTACAGAGGAAACATCCTGTTAATGTAAGGAAGTGAAGTCTGAGGCGGAATGTGGATCATATAGAAGGAAACGGGTGGTTCATTGACATTTCAGTCACATTTCACCAGGAAATCGGAGAATAAACTGTAGAAGAGTGAGATTCAACTGATTAGACAGACAAATACGTGAAGGAAACAAAAAGAAACGGATGAAACTGACTTAAAAACTACAACAAAATGTGTATGTAGAAAAAGGTGTTGTAAAAATAAAGACATTAATACAACAAATACTAAATAAATGCAAGAAAATAAGTAAAATTATGCATGTAATGTCAACCAGATTTAACTGAAAAATACACATGAACAGACTCTTTATGGTTTAAATAAACTGATTATACTTAACGATCCCATAAGATACTTTACAAATAAATTATCTGATGTATTAAGAGTCATTTATTTCACATTATATTAACTTTCATAAGAGAATGAACATGTATTTAATATATAAAACATGGGCGTACGTTGGTTTTACTCATTAATGTTGGTCTGAAGTCAAATAAATCATAAATTGGTGAATCTGGCTTTATTTTATTTTATTTTATTTTATTTTATTTGCACATTACATACAATAAGATTATTAACCATTTGATGCCTGAGGGTCTGGACCATAAACTCTTTCATAAATGGATCAAACATGACCCGTGTTAAAATCAGTGTGTTTTTATGCCTTTTTTGTCATGTTTAAAATAATAATTTGTATTATATTTTAGTTCACAAAGAATGATTTGATGTTTGAATTCCCCCACCCCCATTTTTAAATTTTTTTCTTTCAGACTCAATGAATTAAAGGTTCAGATGTAATTCTATTGTAAATGAATGTGGGTCATTTTGACCCACCTATGGAAGCTTGGGGTGGTAAAACATAAACTACAATTACATAAAATCTATAAAAGTTAAGTTAAACATTTAAATGGCATGATATAATTAACGTGTTTTTTTTTAGGAATACCTGGAATATGAAATAATAACTTTTCATTATAAAGACATGCCAAGAAAACAACCTCAGCGGGTCATTTTGATCCATTTATGTATCAAAGGGGAAAAAAAATAAGAATATAGGAGAGGTTAGAAACTAGAACTGGCTTTTGGCAAAAATGTTAACTTAAAAAAATAGGCAATCATGAAAAAAAACATAAACTAATCCAACTACAGGCATCAACACATAAGAAAAAGAAGGAAAAAAATGCAGCTTAGAGAAGATGTTATAGTTCTGAAAACATCTGAGGCACTATAAACAGTCATTAATAAATGTTCTTTTCAGTTGTTTTTATGATATTGATAATATAGAATTGTTCAAATGAATCTAAACTAAAGATCTAAAGAAACACTATAACCATGAAGTTCACATCAGATCAGGTTTGATGAGTTTAGATGCTAAATATTTTTCAATATTTGACATTTTACTGTCATCTACTCGTCAGTTCCCTGGTGCAAAAAGACCTTTTTTATTTTGAAACTGACCTGGAAAATTGTAAAGAGGAAAGAATCCAGAGAGGTCAAAGTTCATCCAGATGTGCTGTGGACTCAGAAAACCCTTATGTTTCATAGTGATGTTAAAAGACGGCATTGGAACAGTTTGGAAAACGCAAAATAATCAACAAAGGTAAATGTACTTTTGCTTGTATTTCAATGGCGACAATATGAACATGATGTATTAACTTAACGTTCATCACATTCAGGTAAAACACAGGCAAGAAAATGCTGGATCAAGAGGAATTTAGGGCTAAAAATAAGTTAAAATAATAATAATCATAATAAAAAAATTTAAAAATAGCACTTTGATGCAAATAGGATTTCGGTCCAAAAGCAACATAATGATTCATGTAGTCCTTTAGGACAAAGACGGGCCGAAGACCACCAGTCGGACAACAAATATGTGAGAAAATAAACCAAATAAATAAAGATCTGAAGGGGTTTGGACCAGAACCAGTATTCATCTAGACCTGGTAGAACCACATGGGCCTGAGTCATGGTGGAGAACCTGAGTCCAGTCCAGACTGATCCTAAAAGAGGCCTCATGTGAAGTGGGTCCAAGGGGTGATGTGGACTTATGTAGACCAGGACTCAGTGGGACCATCCAAACCGGTACCAGCCGAGTCTAGAGTCCAGAGGTCAGGGTGTGTCGTGGTCTGGGGTCAAAGGTCATTAATGCTGAAAAGTCCAGTGTGGTGGAGTCGGTCCTCCTACAGGATGGGCCAGATGGGACTGAGGACCCCATGTACTTCTGAAGGACTGGTGAGGACGACGGTGCTGGTCCTGACCTGGCTTGATGTAGTCCACCCTGGTCCACAGTGGAGAATCTTGAAATGAAGAATGCAGCAAGCACAGACCCTGGACTCTGGACCCTGGATCCTGGACCATTGCACACCTTAAGACTGGTTTACAGGAAGAAAGAGGCAAAAGCTGCAGGTTGGTTTCAGAGTCCAGGACTGAATGAGGTCCGGGTCTCTGGTCGGTTCTGCTCCAAGGTTTCCATTCATTTCACACAAAAGCCTCAGACTGATCCGCCGCCTCGACGATAAGGACTGATATCTGAAGACTGGACCCTGATGTAAGGAAACACCGCCCAGGTCTTACCTTCATCCACTAATGTGTCGTTCTGTTCCAGACTCAGTCCTCTGACAGAAACGAACCAGACTTTTACTGGAACAGGATGATGGTTTTATAGCTGCGACAAAGTCTGACGCATGTTGAACTGGACTCAGCTGGCGGACTTGGTGTTTTGGAGGAAAAAGGCAAGAACCCGAGCGTCATGGAAGAGTCGAAGCTACACCTTTACTGTGGAGAGGTATCGGGATTTATAGAACAGTATGAGGACTTATAGACCAGTATCAGGATTTGTAGACCAGTACTAGACCATTACTGTAGACTGGTATCAGGATTTAAAGACCAGTATCAGGATTTATAGACCGGTACTTGACTGTCACCGTGGAGAGGTATCAGGATTTATAGACCAGTACTACACCGTCACTGTGTAGAGGTATCCGGATTTATAGTCATAAATATGGGGACGTTAGTATTGTGTGCATTAGTCTTCAATACTGCATTAAATATATATAATTTGTTTTATTTTTTTGTAAAACATCATCATCTAACAGTCAAATAAATTATAGTGCGGCAAAAATACATTCATCTGAAATGTGTTTAAGTGTATGTTAGTAATTATATATGTACTTGAATATATTGAGTTGCATTTACCACTGGAGTCGGGAAAATGAATCCACATATTGGAGTATTTTTACATGTTTATCTCACAGTAAAGTTGGATCCACGGCCTACTTTTTGGGTCTGGACTTGTGGTTTTGGAAAGACCTAAAGGATAGTGTCATCGGCATAGAGTTAAATAAACAGGGAAAGGCAGTGGATCCAGAACCGAGCCATGAGGAACTCCTCTGTCTACTGTTTGACCGTACGGTGGACCAGTCCTGAAGGATGCGGCTTATTTTTGAGCAGAGCAGTGGCATTTATTATCACATAAATTAAAAAGTTATTGTTTTTGTGACTTAAAGTTTAAAAACCTGAAACTTTTGCCTCTAGTTTTAATCATAGGACAGGGCTCGTGACTGTGACTGAATTACGGTCGCATGCGCCTGAGAATTTCGGTAGTGCGACTGTTTTTGAGATTACGATCGCACGGTGCGCCAATAAAAAATGAGCGAAAATTAATACGTGCGCCTAGAATAATGGCTGCAGAAGTAACTCGTCAGCTGAAAATAAACAAGCTCCACGCCCCGCTGACTGAAGCGGAAAATCTAGTCCCCGCCCCCTCGCGTGCGCAGGCGGCATAAACAAAGGGATCAAATAACTCCACTGATGTTTGAAACAATCTCCCGCCAAACCCGGTTAGTAGCGCTGGCGTTGTTCCAAGTATTTTCCCATGACGTAATGCATCCTGCAAGTCAGTCAGATGATCATGTTGCGCGAATCAACTTGCTACACGATCAGCTGACCGTAACCAGCGAATCGAGGGGCTAATGAATAAACAACAAGCGGTATCCAGACGTGTACATGATTCGTCAAAAGTTTGACTTGACTTCAGGCGTGGTGTAGACCACAGTGACTAAGGGCCTTTAGGCCATGAAATAAAAAAGTTGGTTGTTGCAAATAATGGTGTGATTCGTCTTTCTTCTCCAAGAACCAACTAAAGTATATACCACACATTGACAATTGTTTTGCACCTGTGTCAATGTAAGCTTTTTCTTTCATACTCTATTCAAATACTTTATTCTAGGTTGTTAACATTGCTTAAATACATATAGGAATATTACTTGGTATGGCCAAGAGTTTTGCTTGTTCTCCAAATTTTTTATATAATAGTGGTGCGCCTAGATTTTAGCCTGTGCTCCTAACTTTTTAGGGTTAGGAGCACAGTGCTCCTAGGTCAAAAAGTTAATTTTGAGCCCTGTAGGAGCTGAAATATTGACACAAACACAACCGTCTCATTTTCTGATTTTTCTCTAAACGTCCTCGTCTTCTGTCCTCAGATCTCCAGACCGGGACTTGTCCTTCCTGACCCCTGCCCTGGTGAAGGAGACCCCGTTCCTGGCCACGCCCCTTGTCCCTCTCCTCTCTTCGACCCCGGTGGCGGCGGCACTGACCTCTGACCCCCCAGCGGCTACAGCTACGGTAGCAGCGACATCAGTGGCGGCGGATTCTGTTTCTCAGGGTGGGGTCAATGTCAGGAAACGGCGTCGGATCGCTGCCAGTCCAGGAGGACTCCACTGGACCCCTGCAGGTCAGTATGGGGGCGGGGCCATGGGGGGTGGGGTCTCGAATTAGATGAAAAAAGTCTGTTCTCTAAATCCACTATATGGACAAAAGTATGTGGACACGTTGAATCCAGGTGTTTCTTTTCTAACAGGGGTCTAGGATCCAAAACAATGACTAATGCCAGAACATAGTTTTATATTATGGGATAGATATCATCGCATTGGTTAGTTTGGGTTAAATTATGTTTGTTTCCAAAAGGCCTCAGAGATGGTTTGGCCTTAATTTCTCTCAACATTGATTTTTCTTTATCCGTGACTGATTTTAAATGTTCTATCTCTAAACATTTCTGACATTAAACTTTAAAGAAATAATAATAATAATAATAATAATAATAATAATAATAATAATAATAATAATACATTTTATTTATAGGCGCCTTTCTTGGCACTCAAGGACACCATACAGGAAAACAGGAGAGTATAAAACAAACAATAAAACACAGTAAAAAAACAAGTGTTCAGAGAACACAAACCTCCGCCAAGCACTCCGAACAGTGTGCTGTGTGGATCGACTATTTCTGTTTAAATTCAACAGTTTCCAGGTTGTTCCATACAGCAGAAAAAGTGGAAGCTTGGTACCAGTCATGTGTCTGTCAAATTATGTTAAATTCCAATCAATATCTGTTGAGTTCTAATTTTAAATGTGTGTAAATGGGATTTTCAGTGTTAAATGTAAATGTCCACAGAGTCCACATTCCACAGTGGATGTGGACAATTTTGTGCCAGATACAAGATATTGTTCTAAGCTACAGGTGGATCGAATTGGAGGCTAATTGGAGTCGTTTAGAATTTTTTGATGAATTTTTGAAAATGTCTCAATGATGACAGATAGGAAAATTGTAGATGTTGTGACCTTGCTGTGACCTTGAACTTTGGCCTACTTGGCCCAAAATTTCATGGGTTGGTCCCAGGGCCTAGGCCTATCTGTGGGGAAGATTTGGGAAAGATGGGTGGAAGAGTTTTCCCGTAAAGATGCTAACAAACAAACAAACACGCAAACAAACAAACACGCATACAAACCCACAAAGCAAAGTGATCACAGTACCTCCTGGCGGAGGTAATAAAAGGCAGGTTAAAAAATTGGAGAATTCACAAAGAGAAAGCGGTCCTAAACAGATGGGTTTTGAGTTTGGATTTGAAAAGAGGGAGTGTAGTAGTATTTCTGAGCTTCGGTGGCAAGGAGTTCCAGAGAAATCCTCTTGTTTTTCTGTCAGATCCTCATGAACAGGACATCTGACAGCTGAGGACATGATGTGTCCCAATATTTATGTCCATATAGTTTAGAAACAGCAATATTTCCAATAGGTTTAATGGAACATTTGATGAAAGTAGATGGTCAGTTGTGGTAGAAAAGTATTATTTGCAGTGAGAGGAGGAAAAATATTTTAGAAATTTAGAGGAAAAATATTTAAAATAGAATAGATTAGATTTAATTTGCCATTTGCACAGATGCATCGCAGTGTAGGTACATTGGAATTCTTGCGCGTTTCCAAGCCATGGAGTCAAAAAAAGACATAAACAAAAACGGAAACAAAACATAAACACAGCTAAAACATATTTAAAAAATGCAGTTATTGCACAGACCGACACAAATACACACTTGTAAAACAGAGTACTCTATCACAAAAAAAATAAAAAATACAAGTACTGGGAGGTATCAGTCATTGAAGTCCAAACCATTTCTGAGGCGTTTTGGAAGCAAACATAACAATTTAAACCAAACTAACCAATGCAATGATATCTATCCCATAATATAAAACTATATTCTGACATTAGTCATTGTTTTGTATCCCAAACACCTGAATTCAACGTGTCCACATACTTTTGTCCACATAGTGTACTTATACTTCACATTTAGATTTAGATCAGTTTCCTCTTTTCTTTTCCCCTTTATTTGATGTCCACAGGTGAAAGGCATGCTGGGTAATGAAGCTCAGTGTGCCTGCAGATAAGTTTTCCTGATGCGATGATCAGTGAGTCGGTGTTTACTCGGTCGTTTCCTGTGTTTCTGTCCTTTTAGCTCCACCTTCCTGGAGAATGATAATGAGTTTCCTGTTGAACTCGTTAAAGCCTCGTTGTTCATAAACTGAAACTGGAAAAACAACGACCTGACACCCATCAAATCCACTTAAAAAAACATTATGTATCATCGGAAATAGTTTGGAAGGCTGCGTAATGTGTCTGAACTCTGCAAACATCATTTAGTTTTCATTATTTTTCATCATTTCTCTTCAGTTTCTTCGTGGTTCTTCTGTTTCTAGCTTTTAAACCATATTAATGTTGATTACGAAAACAGCAGCAAATGATGGAAAAGCATCAATAAAACTGGAATCAGATCACAGAGAAAACAGGAAGCTGTAATAATGATAGAATAAAAACCCATTTATTTATTACAGTAATTAGAAAATGGCTCAAAGAAACTATTCAAATTTCAGAATAACACTTGAAACCTTATTTCTATACTATTAATATATTATTCTAATATATATTTCGTGTTTTATGTTACATATTTTGACGAAAAAACACATTATAATAAAATATAAAAACAAAACAGTGTTTGTCATTGTACATGTGTAATAAATTTGCAAATCAGTCCTTATTTGTGCCAAAAGTAAGTGCTTATGAAAGTGCAACTACAGTAAATGATAAAGTATAATAGATAACAATAAATACACAATAATATTTAATAAGAGTTAATTGTTAGACTGGAGGAATTTTCTTCATGTAATTGTACAGTGTGTCCACTAGATGGAACCATGATTCAACGTCAATAACAGTTTTCACCAGTTTAAGTTTTATTTCAGAGACATTTAATGCTTCGTGTAAAATTTTTTTATATGATCTGTAAAACATGTAAAACATCTGATTTAATTTACACCTAAAACTAAAAGCAGACTCATTAAATAAATGACCAAAAACCAATAATGGATCAAACACATGATGATATTTGAGTTTTATTTGACTAAAACTTTATCTGTGCTTAGTTTTCATGAACATCTACATTTAACTGATGTTAAAAGGTTTTAATGAATCTAAAACCAGGTTTAATATTAATTATTTCACTACAAAAAGTGATATTTTCAGTATCAAACAGTCACATTGAACCAAACATATTCATATTTGACTGATTAGTCATTGAATCTCATTATAAAAGCATAAATATATGATATCAAATAGTGAGATTTTCATTCTGATGCATATTAACGTCAAATATACTGTGAAAATATGAAAATTTTGCAGGTTTTGTGTGAAAATATTCACTGTTTGAGGCACATTTAGAGTCACAGCAGCAGATTCTTCATCTGATTATTATTATTCATATGATTAATGAGTTAAATCTGTGGGTTTGGGTTTAATTCTAGAACATGTCACGTTAACTTCAATCAGATGATGTTGACTCCTGTTACCAGTAGGTGGAGCTGTTCTATATGTTGAACATTCAGATGGACATGTTCAGGCCTGGACTGTTTATCCAATAGAAATGAGATAAAATGAGCCGTTATTAATAGGGATGGGAAGATTATCTGATACGCATCAATATGCTGACATGTGCGTGCACGATCCCAGTGCAGCGGTAGAGAAGCTGCGAGTGAATGAAAAGTTTGGAATGATATTGCGATGCATCAGTTATTGAATGTTTGTATCAATAAAATTCGATTCCTTCAATACAATATATTTTTACTTGCATTTAAAAGTGTTACTGTTTATTTGGGTAAAGTTTTTCTTTCCTTCAGACCCACGTTAGCGTGTGTCGTGGATTCGCAGATGTGTACACTAACAGTCTGAGCTCCGTGGATGGACTGAGCATGTGCAGATGAATACTGTACTGAGCATGTGCAGATGAATACTGTACTGAGCATGTGCAGATGAATACTGTGACATCTGTATGTGAATGTGACAGACACAGAAGGATGAGAACACATGTGGTTTATGAACGGGTACTTTTTACTAGATCAGCTGTACTGAATACTGCAGTACACACCACAGATACTTCCTTAAACAGTGTCATACAGATCCAACAGTACATCCCATAATACTTTACACAGGTGTCTCTCAAAGTGACAGAACCTTTTTCTGTTTTACCCACATTACAAATACATAACATTACAAATGGATTCAGTGAGGGAGCAAGAAGTTGAGTGTTAGAAACAGAGAAACGACTTTGGAAACAAAGTCCGAACTTTTTCACTGACTGAATGTGAGGCACGTGTTCTGAAACTGAACTAAGGACACGTCTTAAAAGTCATGATCTTATTTGATAAATAAATAATCAAACTCATTGAATTGCACTGCATATTTTTGTACCAGAATGAATGTGTTCAATCAGAATGTGCTTAATCACTCTGTATCATGATTTAGGTGTGAATCGTATGGTATCGCATCGCGAGGTGCCGCACACATATCTCTAATATATCGGATGGGAGATGCTGTATCGAGATGCGTATCGCATCAGCCTGACAACTAAGATTCCCAACCCTAATTATTAATCCAACGACAGAGAAACGTACAGTTTTAAAGGAGCACAGTACACTGAGAAATATTAAAAATATAAAAATATATCAAATAGCACTTACAGGGTTTCTGCAGGTCATAAAAAAGCATTAAGTCATTAAATAGATTTTGTGAAAATTAAGGCCTTAGATGACATTAAAAAGCATTAAATTTGATGTCCAGAGTTATTAAAAATTTAAATACACTTGATGGGCAAAAGCATTGTTATTCGCGATTTATGTTGATGATATAAACATTTAATAATTTTGATCAGAAGTATAGTTTTTCTGCTGCCTGTGCATATATTTGTAAATTTCCGTGTATGTTTCGACACTGATGCTGGGACCCTTTCACAGTAATACCAGTTTTTTCTGATATGAAGGCTGTAATTAAACCTGATTCAGTGCTTTATCGCGGTTGTAAAGTCGGAGTAAATGAACGCTTCATCTGTGAATGAGCTCATGTAGTTTTAATGGAGCATCATCTGGACGCTGGAGAAACCGGAGACCTGAAACCTGAAACCAGGACCTGCTGGATCACACGGAGGTCTGGTTTGGAGGCGTTCAGGACTGTAATTTACCTCAAACTTCCAATAATTCAACTGATAGATTTTTATGCTCTTGTGGTGTTTTATGGTGAGTTTCAATGTTGGGGGTCTTCTTGGTTTGAGGGGTTTTGGGGGGTTCTATAGTTTTGGGGGGTATGTGGGGGTCTTTATTATTTTGTGGTGGTTTCTTATGAGTTTTGGTGTTGTGCGGGGGGAGGGGGTTATCATTTTTAGGGATTTTTTGGGGGGTTTTATTTGTTTTTTTGGTGTTTCATTGGGTTTTGTGTATTTTGTTGTATTTTGTTTTATTGTGAGTTTTGGTGTTGGGAGGGGGAGGGGTCATTGTTTTTAGGGTGTTTTCTGGTGGGGGGGCGTCTTCTGGGACTTTAGGGGGTTCTGGGGGATGTTGTACTTGGGGGTTTTTGTGTGTTTTTTGGTCTGTTATGAGTTGTATTTGTTGTATGTTTTGTGGGTTTTAGTGTTTTTTTTATTTGGTTGTTTTTCTCATGTGAGTTTTTATGTTGATTGCTTTATTTGTGGGTTTCTTGGGAGTTTATTTTCTCTTTATTGGGACTTCTGATGTTTTTTTTTTGTCTTCTCGGTTTTTTAGGGCTTTGTTTTGGCGTTTTACTTGGTGTTTTTTGGGGGGGCTGGTACCTTGTTCTGTGGGTTTATCATAGATTTGTCTTATGTTTTATTGTGAGTTTTGGTGGTGGGGGTCCTCTTGGTTTGAAGGGTTTAGGGCGTTTTTGTGGGTATTTGGGGGCTTTCTTATTTTGTGTTGGTTTCTTGTGAGTTTTGGCGTAGGGAGGGGATGAGCATTTGTAGGATGGTTTTTTGGGTGTTTCTTTGGGTTTTTGTTTTTTTTTTTAGTGTTCCATTGGGATTTTGTATGTTCTGTTGTGTTGTTTTGCTGTTGGATGGGGGAGGGGTCATTGTTTGGGGGGGGGGGGGGGGGGGGGCATCTTCATGGACTTTAGTTGCTATTGGGGGATGTTGTACTTGGGGTTTTTGTGTGTTTTTTGGTGGTGTTGCTTACCCAGTAGGTCTGTTTAGAACTTTATTTGTAGTATTTTGTGTATTTTTTTGGATGTTTCGGTATTTTCACATTTACTGAATTTGATTTTTACAGCTGATCTGTGAAGCCGTTGCTATAGTAACCGTTTGTCTGAAAGGCTTGGATGGTTGAAGGTACTTCAGTGTTTCAGGTGTTTGTTTATTAAAATCATCCTCATCAGTGTCGTTTCTAAACCAGGTTCATGAAGGATCTGAAGTAACATGGTCTTAGGTGGATCCAGTTCAGCATGGGTGCACTTGTGTGTCTGTTGTGTGCGTCTGTTGTGTGTCTGTTGTGCGTCTGTTGTGCGTCTGCCGGTGTCCGGTTTCCTCAGGTCGTCTCTGGTTTTCTTTGTCCAGGTTCGGTGCAGAGGGACTTCTTCTGGTCACCTGATCCGTCTCCGGGTTCGCGGGGGTCGGCGTGTGGAGTCGGTGGGCGGAGCCTCCCCCTCCGCGGCGCCGGCGTCTCTGAGTCCTGGACCAGGGCGTCAGAGCGGGCGGTTCTGAGGAAGACGGTGTCTGTGGACGACGATCTGCTTCAGCCGACCAACGGACGCTTCCGACTGAGAGGAAAGAAGAAGATCCGCAACGTCCATGTGAGTCCAACGTTTACCAGTTTATTTCAAGTTTGTTTTAGATGAAACCAGACGCACAAACCGCTTTCACAACACAACACACCTTTAATTAATTAAAATACATGCGTTCATGTACGTCGGTGCCATTTTCATTTCACTTGTTGCATCTTAAAGGTTTGACATTTTGCATCTTATTGCATCTTTGACTTAATTTTTCTCCTGTTGTATTTGACTCGTTTTTGTCATCTCATATCGTAGATTTCCATTGTTGTTGTTATCTTTTACATTTTTGGCATTTAGTGTTTTGTTTTTTGTTTTTTTTTTTACATAATGTTTCTTTTGCATCCTTTAAGTCATCTTGTGTCATTTTTGTCTTGTGTCTTTTGTTGTTTTTGTCGTTTCATCTTAAAAATCATTTTTGTCCTGTCATTTTTTTTTTTTTTTTGGATCCTACATTTTTTTCCTGATGTCTTTAGTCTTTTTCGTTTTGCTGCCATGTTTGTGTTTTGTCATTTTCAACTTTTTCAGCTTATTTTCATCTTATCTTGTCATTTACATTTCGTCTCCAACTCAATGTGTTTTTTACATAACTTTTTTTTTTAATTTTACTTGTTTTGTCGTCTTGAATCTTGTGTGTTAGATTTTTTTTTTTTGTCATTGCGTTTTTTTACTTTTTTTTTTTTTGCCTTTTGCACTTCATGTAGTTTTTGCCATTTAACTTTTTTTTCTCCACATAATTTTTGTGTCGTGTCTTTTGTTTTTATCTTGTTGCGTCTTAAAGGTTTGACATTTTGCGCCTTATTGCATCTTTGACTTAATTTTTCTCCTGTTGTATTTTACTCAGTTTTGTTGTCTTGTATCGTAGATTTCTATTGTCATTGTTGTCGTTTTTTTTGTTTGTTTTTTTTTCCGTTTTTGGCATTTAGTGTTTTTGTTTTTTTGTTTTTTTTAACGTAATGTTTCTTATGCATCTTCTAAGTCGTCTTGTGTCATTTTTGTCTCGTGTCTTTTGTTGTTTTTGTCATTTCATCTTTTACATCATTTTTGTCCTGTCATTATTTTTGTTGTCTTGGATTCTACATATTTTTCCTGATGTCTTTTTCGTTTTGCTGCCATGTTTTTTGTTTCATTATTTTCAACATTTTTCGTCTTATTTTCATCTTATTTTTATTTTGTCGTCTACATTCAGTCTCTAACTCAATGTGTTTTCATATCATTTTTTTTCTTTAATTTTACTTGTTTTTGAAGTCTTGAATCTTGTATCCTAGATTTCTTTTTGTCATTTGTCATTGCATTTTTTTATGTTTTAATTTTTGCATTTTGCGCTTTGTATAATTTTTACCATTTAGCATTTTTTACATAATTTTTGTGTTGTGTCTTTTGTTGTTTTTGTCTTGTTGCATCATTTACATCATTTGTCAGTTTTCATCTTCTGTCATTTTTGTGCTGTCATTATTTTTGTTGTCTTGTGTCTTTTTTTGTCTTGCTGCCATGTTTTGCTTCATTATCATTTTTGACATTTTACACCGTACATTTTCGTCTTGTTGTGTCTTTAATAATAATAATAATAATAATAATCTTTATTTATATAGCACTTTTCATACATTAAAAACTGTAGCACAAAGTGCTTTACATATCAGTTTAAAAATCAGTACCGCCCCCCACCCACACCCACCCACTCACCCGCACACACACACACACACACACACACACACACACACACACACACACACATATACATGCAAACCCACAAGCTCACACATACTTAAGAAGACTGACTGAGCACGGGTAGACCAGAACAAAAATGTACAAGTAAAGGTAAAAGATCAATTTAGGAGGCGCTGTCTCAGGGAGCCATCCGCACCAGGAGGCAGCCGCCGACCCCGGCGACCAGACCAGAATCCTCTCCCTTTGTCAGAGGATTCTTCATAACATCCATGAGTCTAAAACAATGACAATAATCACATTTTTATTTAACTGTATTTACTGCAATTTGCAAAAAAATGTGTTTAATGGCAAATTCAGTCAGATCGCATTCTTCAGATTGTTTATTCAAATAGTTTGTTCCTCACGTCATGTACGGCTGAAACTTCAGTTTACACTTAATAGAAACAGTTTCCGTAGCAACAGGAGCTAAGACTCATGGGTAGTGTAGTATCTAGAGTTAGTCCATAGAAATTAGAGACATTATAATGAAGAGTCAAAGTGAAACCAGAACTCTGAAAGGGCTGGGAACAGCCACTTTAATGTGACAAAGCATCATGGGAGTTGTAGTCTTCTGTTGTCTTTGATAGTGGATGTTTGTCCTCATGTTTCTCAGATTTGTGTTGATTAAACCATAATTTCTCATGTATTCCAGTGCATAACTCACTGTAGAAACACTAACTTTTAGTAGATGTCTTGTATGTGACGTGAACTGACCTGGAAGTGATGGTTTAGTGAAAATAAGTCACGTTAGACTCTTGTGTTTAATAGACTCAGTGCTTAACCCTTAGATACATAAAGTGGATGAAACGAAATGCAGATTGGTAGTGGGTAAGGAAGTGGAAAAAAAAAAAAAAAAATTGTGGATGAAAATAATTTGCAGGTTATTTAATGATGTCCCGCAAATGATCATCTGATTTCACCGGCGTTGATCCACATCTGGTTTGTTTTATTTTGCAGTGAGCTTCATGTCTGTTTACATCCGGCCACAGACGGCACTGAGCAGCACACACTAGAGATTTAATGATGGTGTGTGTTTTAGGCAAAAATGTAGCCCTTAAAAGTGAGTGATGTGTAGAGAATGGGTTTAATCAGGGGTCTGCTCAGGTTGTGGGTCTAATGTATGCAGGTGCAGGTGGGTGTGGGTTTGGAAAACTGGACCCATGCAGGACTCTGCTCAGAAGTTGTTGTCTTTCCCCACACATGAAGATTTTTCGTCGTAAATATTGAACAAGTTTAATATTTACGATTGTCTGCCCCGACCCGTTTCAGAGCCAATTATTGCGTCAAATTCACTCTTAACACACCTCAGACCATAGGAGAATCTGATAGGATAAACTTATAAAATAAAAGATAATCTAGTGTTTGCCATCCTTGGTCGGGAAGGGGGAAAATCAGGACAAAAACAGCCGCTTAAGTGGGTCAAAGTGACCCGGTGAGGCTGTTTTCTTGTAATGTCTTTGTAAGGAAAAGTTATATTTCATATTCCTGGTATCCCTCAAATACTTTAACTTTTATAGATTTTATAAAATTGTAGTTTTTGTTTTGCTACCCCTAACTTCCACAGCTGGGTCAAAATGACCCACATTCATTTACAATAGAACTACATTTGAACCTGTGATTCATTTACAGCAAAACCAAAGGACTGACTGAATGGAGGCTGACATTGTTCTGTTGTTGTTTTATACTATATATTATATACTACACATACTTTGCTTTTTAAATTTTCAAAATATATACATAAAAAAGCTTTAAAAATTAAAAAAAAAAAAATTATAAAATGGAAAAAAAAAAATTTCAAACACACAATCATTCTTTTTTGGATCAAAATGTAACACAAATGATTATTTTTAATATGACAAAATGATAAAAGTGTTATAAAAACAGATTTTAACTCAGCTCATTTTGACCCATTTATAGAAGGGTTTAGGGTCCAGACACTCGTCCATCTAATGCAATGTTTTTCAACCTTGGGGTCGGGACCCCATGTGGGGTCGCCTGGAATTAAATTTCCAGTAACTGATAGAAAACAAAACAAAAAAAGTTACTAATAAAAAATATATGGTGAGATGACAGAGACAATCCCAATACATAAAAGACATGACAAACTGTGGTTGTGAAACTGCAGCACTGTGGTTCTGTTTCTGTGTCAAATGTTCATTGTGGTCAGTTTCAGATGCTGCAGCTCTTTCATAATTCATAGTTTCAGTTCTTGTTTGTTCAGTATTAATTGTCCTCCTTGTAAATCACAGCTGGACTGACTGGACAGATCCTGACCAAGGAAAATAAAGTTCTCCCTTTTTGCAGTAATCTACATCTGGATTTACTACCTCTGTCCATAATAATATACATTATATAGACTAAATGTCCTCTAAAATTAACCTGGATTTGAAACATAGTATAGAAAACTATTACAGGATCAGAAACAAATTAATTTTAACGAAAAATATGTCTCCGTTTTGAATGGGGTCGCCAGAAATTTGTGACGTTAAAATGGAGTCACGAGTTTAAAAAGGTTGGAACCACTGGTTTAGGGTCCAGACCCTCGTCCGTCTAAACCACTGACTGTGGTTTTGTATTGAAGGCTGTGTCGTTTGAGTTTACAGCGATAATAACTGTGTGACTGTGTTTAACCTTCTGTAATGGTCTGAAACACTGGTTTGTTTCCAGATTCAAAAGGGACCAAAATAACCTGATGAGAGTTTAACTGTACAGAGAAAAAATAATATCAGCCCAAGGATGAATGTGACGTCAGTGTTTTTCAAACCATCTGAATAAAAGAAGCTGCAGCAGTGGAGGTAAAAATACACCGGTTACTTTGAGAAGGAGAATCAAACAAAGACCTGCCTTGAAAATGTTCCTTAAAGGATCCGCCTGGTCCTTTAAGACTCTGAAAACCAGCAAAACCACATGACTGAGACCAGACTAGACTGGAAGACCACCACCGTAGAACAGGTTCTGCCTTTAGTCCCATAGAGTTACACTGACCATTAAATCTGACTTTAAATCACATGGTTTGGACAATGACTTCACTATTTAATCAGACCATGTTTATAATATCAGCCTCTGCAAATTACAGATCCATATTTATGAGGATTTAACAGCAAAACAACGGAAAAAAGACAGTCTGGGTTTTATGGTGATGATCTGGATTCAGTGAATGTATGTGGTCTCTGCAGATACCGGTCTGGGTGTATGTGGTCTCTGCAGATACCGGTCTGGGTGTATGTGGTCTCTGCAGATACCGGTCTGGGTGTATGTGGTCTCTGCAGATACTGGTCTGGGTGTATGTGGTCTCTGCAGATACCGGTCTGGGTGTATGTGGTCTCTGCAGATACTGGTCTGGGTGTATGTGGTCTCTGCAGATACTGGTCTGGGTATACGTGGTCTCTGCAGATACTGGTCTGGGTGTATGTGGTCTCTGCAGATACTGGTCTGGGTGTATGTGGTCTCTGCAGATACTGGTCTGAGTGTATGTGGTCTCTGCAGATACTGGTCTGGGTGTATGTGGTCTCTGCAGATACTGGTCTGGGTGTATGTGGTCTCTGCAGATACTGGTCTGGGTATACGTGGTCTCTGCAGATACTGGTCTGGGTGTATGTGGTCTCTGCAGATACTGGTCTGGGTGTATGTGGTCTCTGCAGATACTGGTCTGGGTTCATATTAATGTAAATCAGAATCAAACATTTTCAAAACATAGAATATTTTATGGGTGAAATATGATGCAGTAACGGAAGGAAAGAGTTTTTTTTTTTTTTTTTTTTTTAAATAAAATCATGGAGTGGATGAACTGAGCTGCCTTTTCTGTCAGTGATGATCTGATTTGCCTAAAATAGAAGGTTGAAAGGAATGCTTTTAGATGTATTTTTAACCTGATCACCAGTGGATTTGTTTGTTTGTACGTCTTTAAAATTAGTTCAAACTGATGTCGAAATATCAGTGAATGAGAACTTTTATTTCTTATTAAGCTGAGCTTCACCTCCACTGTTTTAGAATGAAATCTGTCCAAAAAAATAGCCTCTTTCACCCCTTACATTTATATTTTTATAGGGTAAACAGACTAAATTGTTGACCTTATTACTGGGAAATCTCAGACTGTATTAAAACACTGTTTGATGACTCTAATAATATCCAGTCCAACTTGTGTGTGCATGACTCAGATCTGCTCGTCAGCGTTAATCTGTCCGTTTATTTTAACCTCACAGTTGTTGTTTTTAGCGCCTGACTCGTCCACGTGTGACTCGTCTTGGTCCAAACATCAGATGTCCAGTGAACAGGAAGTGCTCAGATCCGGGTTTATTTCGGTGGCGGTGGGTCGGCGCTGACTGTTCGCTGACGTCTGTGGCAGTAAACAGGCCCATGTGGAAGTGTGACATCTATTCGGTCTGTTCCAGACGATGCGTTTGTCACCACTTAGTACTCAGTTTCTGTGAAACAGGCGCTGGACAATGAAACATGTCTGAGCTTCAGATCTGAGGAACCTGCAGGACCTTCAGCCGCTGAGACTCACATGTGTTCTGGATGGATTTAAAGAATTCCATAAACACCAAAACTGACACTTTATGTAAATAGAATGTTCAACATGTTTTATTTATATTATTTCACAAATTGATCAAATAAATCCAGAAAAAAGATTTAGTAATATTTGGCAAATTTCACATTTATTGCACTAAATTTGCACAGCAGTGTCCAAACATTATTGTTTTTAAAGCACTTTTTTCCAATTATTTAGACAATTTGAAGAACATTATAAGTAAAACAAGGAGACTATGTCAAGTATATAAACTTTAATTTATATAACTTCTATTTTTTATACCTCAAGCTCTTTTATTTTATTTTGATTTATTTTTTTATTTTACCTACCTTTGTATCTATATATTGGAAATGTAAAATATTTTGTGACGTGTGACTTTTTAAAAAAAAAATTATGTATATATGTTGTTCAATTGTTCAATTAAACAAAAAAAACACATTCAGCCTCTGAACCGCAAAAAGTCGAAGGAAACATGAGTTTATCAAGAAACAAGAATATTAACATTTAAAACAGTTACATACAGGTGAATTATTCTGTATTTTCTCTGAGCAAAGTACTGATGAAGATCTGGAATCGGTCCTTGAGCTCCCTCAATGGCACCTCACTGCTACTAATGGGCTGATGCTAAGCGCTAATGCTAATGCTAGGCATTGTATGTATATTATGAGTAAAAACAGTGAACAAATTTGCCTACAGGTACACTAAAACAAGTTAGCCTTAGCCTTCAATGCTAGCTCACCATAGCCATAAAATGAAAAAAACAAAAGAATAACAAATCAACAAAATAAGTAACATGAACCAAATTGGCAACAAACTGAACCAAATTGAAGAATAAATAAGATAGGCAAAAAAAACAAACAAATCCAAATAAAATGAAGAAAATTAATAACAAAATAAATAAAGGCTGTAGATTTTTACATTCAGTGATGTTTGTTTTATGTTTAGTTACATTTTGCTGGAAAAGTAACTTTTTCTTCAGTTTTCGGTGGTTTGAAAGGATTCTGTGCATCTTTTTTATGTTTATAATTTTGAGGGATACAGGGATTTTGTGTAAAAAAAAAAAAAAAGAAAAAAGAAAGTGGTTTTATATGCACGTTTTAGTTATTTAGTTGTTATGGACTTACTACATACACATTATTAAAATTTGGGATATAAGGGCTATATTGATCTACAGGAAATTAAAATACTCCGATAAAATGTCACTAAAGAATGTAAAAATATGAAGATATGATGTGGAGTAAATATTCTGTGGTTCATAAAGGGTTACACATGTGCATCTGTCACTGTTTGGGTCAGAAACAGTGAAAATCTGCCTTAAATTGAGTAAAAAATGATCTGAAAGGGTCTGAAATGTAAATGTTTGGTCGTGGTAGGTGTGGTTTCTCCTCCGTCGATGCTCTTCCTCCTGTTGTTTCTCTAAATAATTGATTTCCTGGAAACGGCGGCAGCTCAGAGACGGAAACATGTCGGTGTTTTTGGTGTTTACCTGCCGTCGTAAAGCAGCAGCTCAGTGTTTATCCAGCGTTTGGTGAAAGGAGGCGGCAGGTGGTGGATGAGGACGACACCGAGGAAAAGATCTGCATTATTTACATCTGCACAACTGGGCTCACAAATACAAACACACTTATACACATTTAAACGCCTTTAAAAGACATTATAGCACATATAAACACACATACACATTTAAACACCTTTAAAAGACATTCTAGCACATACAAATACATTTAAACACACTCAAACACATTATAGCATATATAATCACATTTAAACACATATAAACACATTCAAACACATATAATCACATTTAAACACATATAAACATATTCAAAACACATTCAAACATATATTATCACATTAAACACATATAAAAAACATTTAAACACGCATAAACACATTCAAACACATTATAGCACATATAATCACATTTAAACACATATAAACACATTCAAACACATATAATCACATTTAAACACATATAAAAAACATTTAAACACACATAAACACATTCAAACACATAGCACATATAATCACATTTAAACACATAAAAAACATTTAAACACATATAAACACATTCACATATAATCACATTTAAACACAAACGCACTCAAACACATTGTAGCACATATAATCATATTTAAACACAAATAAACACATTTAAACACATATAAACACATTTAAACACGTTCATACACATTATAGCACATATAATCATACTTAAACACATTTAAATACATTCATACACATAGCACATATATATTTAAACACAAATAAACACATTAGCACACATAGCACATTTAAAACATTTAAACACATTTAAACATAGTCTTCATCTTCATTATCATCTTCAATGTCTTCGTTGTCTTCATCTTCTTCATTGTCTTTTTCATCTTCTTTGTGCTCTTCATCTTCATTGTCTTCATCTTCATTATCATCTTCAGTGTCTTCGTTGTCTTCATCTTCTTCATTGTCTTTCATCTTCTTTGTGCTCTTCATCTTCATTGTCTTCATCTTCGTCATCCTCTTCGTCCTCTTCATCCTCTTCGTCTTCATCATCTTCGTCTTCATCTTCATCGTCATCATCTTCTTCATCTTTATTGCTTTTGTCCTCTTCATCTTCGTTGTCTTCATCATCTTTATCATCTTCTTCATTGTCCTTGTCCTTTTAACCTTCATCTTCTTCATCTTCTTCTTCATCTTTATTGTCTTTGTCGTCTTCATGTCTTTGTGTTCAGATCTCGTGTCTTTAAATCTGTCAGTTTCAGTGACCTTGTTGAATCAGTGTAAAGTTAAATAATAGGTTTGTTAGTTAAACTCCACTTCTTTGACACTGACTCTGAGTTTCTTCATCATAACCTTCAGTTTAAATAAAAACTCTTTTAACGGGTGTAGAAATAACTCTGATGTGACTGACACCGTTGTTCTTCAGTTGTCTTTATGTTGGAAATACTCAAATTCTGTTTTTTCTCTTTGTGTTGAGTCGTGTGGACTCGTTGAAGGTCGTCATCATCAGGTTTATTTGGTTTAATCTGCTTTTTATGGTTTAAAAGTTGGATTGATCTGAGCGGAAAATGTCCTTCAACTCAACTCTCTCACACACATACACACACACACACACACACAGACTTTTCATTCTAGGTTTTAGACTGTTGTTATCAGATGTCGTCTGTCTGCCATACATAATTTTTCCAGAATCATCTTCTTTGAAACCGTCAGTCAGAATGTGTTCATTTGTTGTGGAAGATCTCTGGGGTAAGGTCGACCATGTTTGCTCCAAGAATTGGGAAGTATAGATTTTTGAATGGGCGGTGGTGCAGTGGATAGTTCAGACAGAAGGTCCTGGGTTCGATTCCAGCACCAGTCGACCACAGTGGGACCGTTCTGTGTGGAGTTTGCATGTTCTCTCCGGGTACTTTGGCTCCTCCCACCATCCAGAGACATGCACTGATTGGTTAATGGGTTAAACATAGGTGTGAATGTGACAGTGGTTGTTTGTCTCTATATGTTCAGCCCTGTGATGAACTGGAGTAGCTGGGATAGGCTCCAGAGACCCCCATGACCCTAGTGAGGATAAAGTGGGTTCAGAAAAGGAATGAATGGTTTATGAATTTTTTATGAATTTTTTAAATTGTAAAAATTCCCATAGGTTTATAATGGAACACATTTCACAGTGCTGTAACTTCAAAACAGTTGAAGATATTGATATAATTACTATTCGTAATAGATAGGAAGTCACATATGAACTTTCCTTTGGTGTCATGATCTTTGACCTTAACTGACCTTGAAAGGTCAAACGAATGTTGATGAATGTTTTTAAATATGCTTTTGGACTACAGGACCCATGGCCCTGGGTTTTTTTTAATTAATTTTGTTGCTTATTTTATTCTTTTTTTTTTTTTTTACTGTATAACTGCTATATGGAGTTAAACAGGTGTCAAAAAGTATCTGGACTGATTTATAAAACAACAAAAAAAGAGCCCCAAAGTAAAACTAATGTTCCCAAATTCAAATCCTTGTTGTTGTTCAGTGTGTTCCAGTTCACAGTTGATGTTCAACATCCTAAATCTCTTATTGATATTCATTCTAGTTCCTTATTTAGTCCAAACCTGTCAAACTTCAGCTCCTCTCTTTGTCTTTTTCTGTTATTCCACCTGTTTTGACCCTAAAACACACAGTAAAACAAAACCACTGGAAAAAAGGAACACAAGCACAAACTCACAGCAGCTTCAATGAACCTGAAACAGACGCAGATTCACAGCAGAACCTTTACCTGGAACCAGGGCTCAGGGGTTAAAGGGTTAACCCTTCAACCCCTGAGCCCTGGTTCCAGGTAAAGGTTCACATATTAACCCTTTAACCCCTGAGCCCTGGTTCCAGGTAAAGGTTCACATATTAATAAACACGCCCAGATAATGTGATTAAAGTGGATCCACTCCTGCAGGTAAACAGAATAAATCATGACCAAAATGTCAGAAAAAAAGGACAAAAATCGTTGTCTGTTGTGGTTCCAGTTTACCTCTCAGTTGCTAACCTGCTAGCTCACTATTAGCTGTAGTTGTGTCTGAATATCTCCACCTGCTGTAGTGGAGGACACATGACTTGAACAGTGAATGGATGACAGAACAGTTCAACATGTGTTCATTAAAGTCCATGTAAATGTGCGTGTGACCCCAGTGTCACCACCAGGGGGCGGCACCTCCACTCATGCATGAATCACAGCTGGTTTTCCCATCCTCGTCGTCTTCTGCGTTTGACAGGACGTTTCCCAAAAATAAATACGTGTGAGTTTTTTAGTGCGAGTTGTGACAGTTCGCCGCCGTTCCCATCATCCTCGGCGGTTTCAGACGGATGCACATGAGTAATAATGATGTGAAAGCAGAGTGTGAATGTGTGAGGAGGCGGATGTCATCTGTACAATGAACACACACTGTCACCTGCACACACACACACACACACACACACACGCGCACGCACACACACACACACACACACCAAAAACACACACACACAGAACCTTCACAAACTCAAATCTGACAGGTTTTAGTTGGAATTCAGGGTATTTTTATCAGACTGAGCAAATTCACTTCTACTCAGAATGTACCCAGATGTATGTAATAATAATAATAATAATAATAATAATAATAATAATAATAATAGTGATAATGATAGTAATAATAATAACAGTAATAGTAGTAATAGTAATAATAATAATGATAATAATAATAATAATAATAGTGATGTTGATGATGATGATGATAATGATAATAATAATAATAATAATAATAATAATAGTGATGATGATAATAATAATAGTAATGATGATGATAGTAATATTAATATTATTAATAATAATAATAGTAGTGGTGATGATAGTAATAATAATAAGAATAATAGTAGTAATAGTAATAAAAATAATGATGATAATAATAATAATAATAGTGATGATGATAGTAATATTAATAATGATAATAATTTTAATCTTAAACTGACGTATTCTTGGACTCATGTGGACTGATGTAGGATAATATAGGAGCTGAAACAACAGAAAAACACCAGATATACTAAAGTGACGGTTAAATGACTCAATAATATCAAATAATAATTAATGGTACTATTAACCCTTCAGGTGCCAGGGTTAGTTTTTTATTTTTTATATTCAGTTTTGATATCAAGATTTCAAAACCCCTTTCTTTTTCATTCAGTTCTCTCTCACTATTGCGACTTTGACATTTAAAGGGTTAAATAATTTCAGATTCGGTTGTTCAGCGTCGACTCCACGGCTACAGTATCGTGTCAAGTATATATTAAATATAATTTGAGGTCGAGGGTTTTCATATTTTCTCCTGTTTGATTGACAGACGCTGACCGTCTGTCAACCAATCACTGCGAAGATCTGGAGTAAGGAAATATGAGGTTACCGTAGCAATGGGATCAGCCCCGTCACAGGAAAACGTCCTGTTATCGGAAAATAAACGCTTATAATTGATTATAATCATGTCACATAGAATTCAATCTACCAGAAAAGTCAAGTATTGATTTAAAATGGAAAAAGCACTAAAAATATATTGTTTGTTTGGGTTTTTTTTTTTCTTTTTTTGGGCAATATATGTAATAAAAACCTTTTTTTTTCCCCAACAGATTCCATGTTATGTAATGGTTTATTCATTGGTATATTTTGTTTGACTTTATTTAGTATATTCATATTTATTTTTCATAATTTCATTCGTATTATGTCATATGACATTGAATGTATAGGAAAAATATAAATTTACAAAAAAAAAGATAAAAATAGAAAAAGCACTAAAAAAAGTTGGCATGACTTGTTTTTCTGTTGTTTTATTCTATTTTATGTCAATATATGTAATAAAAACCCACATTATTCCAACTGATTCCATAAGTAAGGATTCATACATTCATTTATTTGGTGTTATTTACTAGTATTTTAATATTATTTTGTCTCATAAATTCATTAATATTATGTCATCGCATTGAATCTTTGGTGAAAAAAGAAAAAGAAAAAAAATTATGGTGAAAAATATAGATTTGCAAAAAAAAATTGACTGAAATTAGAAAAAGCACTTGCTAAAAATGCAATATGGTGTGTTTTTCACTGTTTCACTCTATTTTATGTCAGTATATGTACTAAAAACCCACATTTATTCAACAGATTTATAATTTTGTATTATTTAGTATATTCATATTTATTTTGTCTCATAATTTCATACATATTATGTCACATAGAATTGAATCTTATGGAACTAGAAGCACTCGGAGATCGCAGACCTCCGCCAAGGCTGATCAGTGGCCCCCCCCGTGGGCCCCCCCACCCCCGATCACCACCAAAATTTAATCATTTCTTCCTTATCCCATTTCCAACAAACCCTGAAAATTTCATCCAAATCTGTCCATAACTTTTTGAGTTATGTTGCACACTAACGGACAGACAAACAAACTGACAAACAAACAAACAAACAAACCCTGGCAAAAACATGACCTCCTTGGCGGAGGTAAAAATCAAGAATTTACATAAAAGTACTGATGTAAAATAGAAAAAGCACTAAAATATATAGGTTTTTTTTCTTTTTTCTTTTTTTGGCAATATATAGGATAAAAACCTTTCTTTATTTTCCCACCAGATTCCATGTTATATAATGGTTTATTCATCTGTATATTTTGTTTGACTTTATTTAGTATATTAATATTTATTTTCTCATAATTTCATTCATATTATGTCAAATCACATTGAATCTATTGTGAAAAATATAGATTTATTTAAAAAAAATATAGATAGAAAAATTTAAAAAGCACTAAAAAAGGTGATATAACTTGTTTTTTATTGTTTTATTCTATTTTATGTCAATAAATGCAATAAAAACTCACGTTATTTCAACTGATTCCTTAAGTAAGGATTTATACATTCATTTATTTGGTATTATTTAGTATATTATGATTATTTGCTCATAAATTCATTCATATTATGTCACATTGCATGGAATTTATGGTGAAAAATGTAGATTTGCAAAAAATTAACTGAAAATAGAAAAAGCACTTTAAAAACGCAATATGGCATGATTTTCCACTGTTTCACTCTATTTTATGTCTATATATTTTTTAAAAACCCATATTTTTTCAACAGACTTATTATTTTGCGTTATTTAGTATATTCATATTTATTTTGGCTCATAATTTCTACTGTTTTATTAAATTTTATATCAATATATGTAATGAAAACCCCACATTTTTCTGATTCCATGTCAAGTAAGGATTTACACATTCATTTATTTGGTGTTATTTAATATATTATGATTATTTTTGCATAAATTCATTCTTATGTCACATTGCATTGAATCTATGGTGAAAAATGTAGATTTACAAAAAAATATAGATGGAAAATAGAAAAAGCACCCGAAAAAGGAGGTTTTTCTACTGTTTTATTAAATTTTATGTCAATATATGTAATAAAACCCCACATTTTTCTAATTCCATGTCAAGTAAGGATTTATTTATTCATATTATTTAATTTTTTATGTTCACATCATATCTTTTTTTTTTATCTGATAATTTCACCTTTTTGCTTTGGTTCTAATTCCTTCTCTTTGTTTTTGCGTCTTCAATACTGTGATTTTTTTCAGTAGAAATGAGCCGAAAGCCTCATATTTAACCTGACGGGAGGGGACGGGGCTGATGGTGTTGCTATAGTGACCTTATATTTCATTACTCCAGTTCTCGTCAGTGATTGGTTGACAGGTGGTCATTGTGTGTCAGTCAAAGTGGAACTAATATGAAAACACAGGAGATGAAACTAACCCAATATGATACAATACACACCGTCGTTTGACTCCATCTGTTATTATTATTATTATTTTTTTTTTATCATATTTTTATTTTGTTCTTTTCTTGTTTTGTTTTCTTGATTTTTTTTTTCCAGACGATTACATTTAAATTTTCATTTCATGTTGTGTGAATTTTATTTTATTTATTGTTCCTTGTGTATGTTTTGCATATTTTTTGCATCATGTGCCTTTTTTATCTCATTTTTTGTGGTGTTTATTGATTTTTGCATTTTTTAATATTGTTTTTGACATTATTTTCACCTTTGCATATGAGATTGCGTTTTTATGTTTTTCCATGTTATTTATAGTATTTTTGTCTCTTTTTCTTTGCTGTTTTCAGTCTTTTATGCCAGTTTTTGTCTTATGTTGTTTTATTCTGTTTTTACATAATTTTTTAAACCTACAATTTTCCTTTTTTTGTCGCATTGCATCTTTAATTTCATAGTTTTTATCGTGTCTATTTCTTTCTTTTTTTTTTACGCTGTTTCCTTATTGTTTTATCTGTTTTGTCATTTTTATCTTGTCTTTCACTTTGTTTCACTTTTTTATCATTTTTCATCTTTTATGTTTTTTTCCATTGAACCTTCTACACCATTTTTTTTGGTTTTGTTCCAATTTTCCATTTTTTTGTTTCATCTTAATCTTTTTTTTTTTTTTTTTTTGCTGTTTCCATATTATTTGATCTGTTGTCAGTTTCATCTTGTTATATTTTTTACTTGTCTAAATTTTTTGTCTTGTTGCATTTTTACATTATTTTTGTCTGGTTACAACTTTGACACTTTGTGTTGCATCTTGAATCATTTTAGTGATAATGTGTTTTCACGTCCTTGTTGGTTTTTGTAAACGTTTGTTTTGTCTCATTGAATTTGTACTTTTTCACCTTTTTGCGGTTTTTCCTTTTTTTTTTGTCTGATCACATATTTAATCCATTTTCATCTTGTGTGTTTTTATCGATATTTTCTGTCTTTAACATCATGTTATACATCACACTCGTGTGTGTGTGTGTGTGTATTTATATGTTTGACACCATGTTATCCTTGTTGTGTGTTTTGTTATATGTTTAATTGTGTGTTCTGTTGTGTGTCTGTGTTCTGTTGTGTGTTTTGTTCTGTGTTGTGTGTTCTGTTGTTTGTTTCATTGTGTGTTTTGTTGTGTGTTTAGTTGTGTGTTCTGTTGTGTGTTTCATTGTGTGTTTAGACATATGTGTCTGTGTGTGATGTTCTTTTGGATGCATGTCCTTCATATTCCTAAACTCGGAGCTGAATCATCTCTTCATTCGTTGTGTACATTTTCATCTCACAGCTTCTTCTTTTGTTTATTTGTTTCTGAGTTCTGTGGAAACACTATGATCCAACTGAGAGAATCCAGCCCAGACTCAGCTGAACTCTGCAGGGTTGAGCACAACATGTGTCTGATCTCACATCAGTGTTTTCAGGTGAATTCAGCGTCATCGTCCGACCTGTGGACGGACCTGAAACTCCTCCACCTGATTAAAAACACACTCACACAGTGTCATAAACTGGACTCAGATCACATGAACCACAGTTTATTTAACCACCATAACTAACATTTCTAACACTGGTGTGAAACTTTACATATTTTCATCGTCCAACTCCAGGTTCTATTCCTCTATTTTTCAGCGGATCTTACACAAAATGTTCACACCTTCTAACCTGTATCCACTGGACCCCCTCCACTGCTCTGTGGCCCTCCCACAAACACTGGGCCCCATGAATTTGTCACATTTACCCCTCCTTTACGGGGCCTCAGTGCATGGAGACGTTTGCGAATTCTGAAACTGCGACAGTTGGGTTCAGGTGAAGTTAGTGTCAGTAATGGAGGATATAGGAGAAGAAAACTGACACAACCTGATGGGATTTACATTGGTTGGTCCCCCCCCCCCCCCCCCCCCCCGGATGAAATTCACTGAGCACAAGTACGGATGTAAAAACCTGAGGGGGGGGGGGGGATCCCTGCCACACACCCCAACAAATCGCACCCTGCAAATAAACACCAAACTATCCATGAAACCAACTCTGTACAACAGATAGAATACATATATAAACATATACAGTCAGGTTTGGAGATTATACATATATACATCATTTACAGTCAGGTTTATAAATTATACATATATACTACATATACAGTCAGGTTTATAGATTATACATATATACTACATATACAGTCAGGTTTATAGATTATACATACATACAACATTTACAGTCAGGTTTATAGATTATACATATATACTACATATACAGTCAGGTTTGGAGATTATACATATATACAACATATACAGTCAGGTTTATAGATTATACATATATACTACATATACAGTCAGGTTTGGAGATTATACATACATACAACATATACAGTCAGGTTTATAGATTATACATATATACTACATATACAGTCAGGTTTATAGATTATACATACATACAACATTTACAGTCAGGTTTATAGATTATACATATATACTACATATACAGTCAGGTTTGGAGATTATACATATATACATCATTTACAGTCAGGTTTATAAATTATACATATATACTACATATACAGTCAGGTTTATAGATTATACATATATACTACATATACAGTCAGGTTTATAGATTATACATACATACAACATTTACAGTCAGGTTTATAGATTATACATATATACTACATATACAGTCAGGTTTGGAGATTATACATATATACAACATATACAGTCAGGTTTATAGATTATACATATATACTACATATACAGTCAGGTTTGGAGATTATACATACATACAACATATACAGTCAGGTTTATAGATTATACATATATACTACATATACAGTCAGGTTTATAGATTATACATACATACAACATATACAGTCAGGTTTATAGATTATACATACATACAACATATACAGTCAAGTTTATAGATTATACAGTACAGGCCAAAAGTTTGGACACACCTTCTCATTCTTTGCATTTTCTTTATTTTCATGACTATTTTCATTGTAGATTCTCACTGAAGGCATCAAAACTATGAATGAACACATGTGGAATTATGTACTTAACAAAAAAGTGTGAAATAACTGAAAACATCTCTTATATTCTAGTTTCTTCAAAGTATCCACCCTTAGCTCTGATGACTGTTTGCACACTCTTGGCATTCTCTTGATGAGCTTCCAGAGGTAGTCACCTGAAATGGTTTCCTAACAGTCTTGAAGAAGTTCCCACAGATGCTTAGCACTTGTTGGTCCTTTTGCCTTCACTCTGCGGTCCAGCTCACCCCAAACCATCTCGATTGGGTTCAGGTCCGGTGACTGTGGAGGCCAGGTCATCTGGCGCAGCACTCCATCACTCTCCTTCTTGGTCAAATATCCCTCACACAGCCTGGAGGTGTGTTTGGGGTCATTGTCCTGTTGAAACATAAATGATGGTCCAACTAAACGCAGACCGGATGGAATGGCATGTCACTTCAGGATGCTGTGGTAGCCATGCTGATTCAGGTTGCCTTCAATCTTGAATAAATCCCCAACAGCGTCACCAGCAAAGCACCCCCACACCATCACACCTCCCCCTCCATGCTTCACGGTGGGAACCAGGCATGTAGCATCCATCCGTTCACCTTTTCTGCGTCGCACAAAGACACGGCGGTTGGATCCAAAGATCTCAAATTTGGACTCATCAGACCAAAGCACAGATTTCCACTGGTCTAATGTCCATTCCTTGGGTTTCTTGGCCCAAATAAATCTCTTGTGTTTGTTGCCTCTCCTGAGCAGTGGTTTCCTAGCAGCTGTTTGACCATGAAGGCCTGATTCACGCAGTCTCCTCTTAACAGTTGTTGTAGAGATGTGTCTGCTGCTAGAGCTCTGTGTGGTATTCATCTGGTCTCTAATCTGAGCTGCTGTTAATTTGCGATTTCTGAGGCTGGTGACTCAGATGAACTTATCTTCAGCATCAGAGGTGACTCTTGGTCTTCCTTTCCTGGGGCGGTCCTCATGTGAGCCAGTTTTGTTGGAGCGCTTGATGGTTTTTGCGACTGCACTTGGGGACACATTCAAAGTTTTTGAAATTTTCTAGACTGACTGACCTTCATTTCTTAAAGTAATGATGGCCACTCGTTTGTCTTTACTTAGCTGATTGGTTCTCACCATAATATGCATTCTAACAGTTGTCCAATAGGGCTGTCAGCTGTGCATCAACCTGACTTCTGCACAACACAACTGATGGTCCCAACCCCATCAATAAGGCAAGAAATTCCACTAAGTAACCCTGACAAGGCACAGCTATGAAGTGGAAACCATTTCAGGTGACTACCTCTGGAAGCTCATCAAGAGAATGCCAAGAGTGTGCAGAACAGTCATCAGAGCTAAGGGTGGCTACTTTGAAGAAACTAGAATATAAGAGATGTTTTCAGTTATTTCACACTTTTTTGGTAAGTACATAATTCCACATGTGTTCATTCATAGTTTTGATGCCTTCAGTGAGAATCTACAATGAAAATAGTCATGAAAATAAAGAAAATGCAAAGAATGAGAAGGTGTGTCCAAACTTTTGGCCTGTACTGTACATATATACAACATATACAGTCAGGTTTATAGGTTGGTATTTTCCTGGTCTGATGTGTGTGAGTTCATATTTATGTGAATGTGGAAGCAGAACTAAAAGGACTTTGATCTGAATGTTGGTTTGAACCTGAACCTCAGACATTCTCATTAATGGAACCATTTGATCTGCTTTTACAGAGTGTGGGAACAACCGGACGGTACGACGCCAGGAAAAAGTGAGTGTTGACCTCAGACACAACAACTTCCACCTCCACAGTGTCATCTTTGAACCTCCTTTTCTTCTTCTCTTCCTCCTACTCCATTGTTTTTCTTCTTCTACGTCCATTACCTCCGCCAGGAGCTATTGTGATCACTTTGCTTTGTTTGTTTGTTAGTTTATTTTTTAGCATCTTTACAGGAAAACTCTTCCACCCATCTTTCCCAAATCTTCCCCACAGATAGGCCCAGGCCCTGGGACCAACCCATTCCATTTTGGGCCAAGTAGGCCAAAGTTCAAGGTCACGACAAGGTCACAACATCTGCAATTTTCTGATCTGTCATCATTGAGCAATTTTCCAAAATTCATCAAAAATTCAAAACGACTCCGATTAGCCTCCAATTTGATCCACCTGTAGCTTAGAACAATCTCTTGTATCTGGAACTAAATTGTCCACATCCACTGTGGAATGTGGACTCTGTGGACGTTTACATTGAACATAGAAAATCCCATTTACCACACATTTAAAATTAGAACTCAACAAATATTGATGTGAATTTAATCTAATTGGACAGACACATGACTGGTACCAAGCTTCCACTTTTTCTGCTGTATGGAACAACCTGGAAACTGTTGAATTTGAAAAGAAATAGTTGATCCACACATGCACACTGTTCAGGGTGTTTGGTGGAGGTTTGTGTTCTAAACACTTGTTTTTCTTCTTCTACCTTCATTGTTTTCCCAGAGCTGTGAATAAAACATGAGGCTGTACCTTCTTTATGTTTTTCTGTCAAAACAAACCACACCAACGCTCATTCAGTGCTTTGTTCCTACATTTCTTTCCCATAAACTCGGTGTAAAACCACACTAACGTCTCCTCAGCGACTCTCCAGGTTTACGCTGACATTTAGTCTTTAACCCAAAACAACATGCCACCGTTTCACTAAAACATTGGGCTGTTTTGTTGTCGTCAAACCTTTTCTTTACTGTTTTTTCTCGAGGAACGTGTCGTTCACAGTCATTTATTTACTGCGTTAAATCACCGGCTTTGTTTTGGATGCTGTGGTAAAGTGGTTTTACTACAATCTACTGCAGGTCAGATAGTGGTTTAGACCTGGATTTAATGTTTCACAATTACACAAACACATAATAGACACAAACAGGATGGGCTGAGAACACACAAATACACATAAACCAGAGGTTAGGAAATCTACACTGGAGCTGAAATCGACTCAAAGTGATCCAAAAAAAAAATCATTCAACCACAGTTCTCCTGAATCAAAGCTTTGTTTCCTTCATTTCTCAGTTAAACGTTGGTTCCACTGTTATGTTTCACACGGACGCTTATTGTGACGCACAAAGAAGCTTCAATTCAGGAAAGCTGCAATAGAATATTTCCCTTCAATCAATTCGAGTCGATTAATCGAATCGGGAATTTTTGCATTCATTTCAAGCACCTAATCGATTAATCAGTTGCAGCTCTAATCTACACTATAGTAAGAATATATAAATCTACATTTTTATGACCTAAACATGAATAATAATGTCTGGTTATCATAATGCCTGTATTAATGTGGATGAGGTGTGAGTTTGTCATTAAAATAAAGTAGAATTTGGCTTGAAATTGGACCATTTTTACTATTATATGTGCACAAAAACTTTGAAACACATCTTTATTATTATTATTATTATTATTATTATTATTATTATTATTATTATTATTATATCTTTATTTTTAGGTGGGTGAGTGCACATTAATGAACACATTTATACATTCCATGTCAGTATAAACATGTAAATATGCCGGAGTTAGCGTCAGTGCTAATTTTCATGCGCAGTCCCCACGGCAAATCAATGTTGTAGAAGATGACTGTGTTTCCACGGTAACTACGGAGCCTCTGAACGTCCAAATATGGTCGTATCTGTTGACCATGAAAAGATGAAGAACTGTATTTTACACCAATTATTGACATGGACTGGTCAGATTAGTGGATCAGAAGTTATTAAACAGTTGAGATCAGGACATGATTTTGGTCACTAGTGAGTGTTTGGGTCTTTAAGGGTTAAAACGTGTCTGAAACTTCCATTTTGGAAATGGAAGTAGGATAGGTGGATTTGTTTGCATTTTTATATCTTTTACCTAAACTTTAATCTTTGTCATGGGTGTATTATCGGAAAATCAAAACGTGTGGATTATTCAGTTAAAAGTGTTAATTTTAACCCCATTCTCTTATTGACATCACCTTTTTAATTTGCATTTTTTGGTTTGTTGCAAGGTTATTATCGTTAACGAAAACTAACAAAATGACAAAAACTAGAATTGAAAAAACATTTTCGTTTACTGAAATCAATAAAAATTATAATTAAAAGAAAAAAACGATAACTAACTGAAACTGTATTGTGTGTTTATAAAACTAAAACATATAAAAATTATGGCTAAAATTCCCTTCATTTTCGTCTTTGTCGATGTCAGATTGATATAAAATTGATTTATTTTGCTCTAGCAATTTTCTCTGCTGGCACCATACGACACTTTTTGGTCCATCACTTGTGTTCACTTGTGGTTTCCAGTCGTCTTCTGGTCCCCACTCTACCTGGAAACATGGAGACTAAAGTTGGGAGAAAGCAGCAGAGTCCTGACTGGGATTTATTTGAATACGACGACAGAGAAGAAGAGAAAAGAGACCACTGAACTACAACTAAACTAAAACTAAGCATTTAGAAAAAAATGAAAACTAATAAAAACTAACAAACCTGCTCTAAAAACAAATTAAAACGAACTGAATTAGAGATAAAAGGGTCAAAACTAAATAAAACTAAACTAGAATGAAAAATCCAAAACTACTAGAACCTAGGTTTGTTGTTTAATGCCATCACTTAAATCACAGGTGTCAAACATGCGGCCCGGGGGGCCAAATCCGGCCCGCCAAAGGGTCCAGTCCGGCCCTTGGGATGAATTTGTGAAATGCAAAAATTATACCAAGATATTAACAATCCTTTTAGTTCAGGTTCCACATTCAGAACAATTCAATCTAAAGTGGGTTAGATCAGTCAGATACTATCATAATAACATATAAGTAATAACTCCAAATTTTTCTCTAAGTAAATGTAAATATTTTCATGTATTTACACTAAAACAAAGTATAATTTCACAAAAAATGTGAATAACCTGAACAAATATGAACAACCTGAAACATTTTAAGAGAAGTACAATTTTAACAAGATTCTGCCTGTTACTAAATGTTGTGTGTTTGTAGATCCACTGTGATCTGTAAGTTCTAATGTACATGTGGAAAATGATAAACTGAGGCAGAATACTGTTAAAATTACACTTATTTTTTCAGTTTGTTCATGTTATTTACATTGTTTGAAAGGATAGTTTGTAGATGTAAACCTTTTCATCATGTAAATTGACTTTTTTCACTCTTAAACATAGAGGAAAGTTTGGAGTTGACATTATTTATATATTATTCTGTTATTATTTTACTGGTTGGGCCCACTGCAGATCAAATTTAGCTGAATGTGGAACTGAACTAAAATGAGTTTGACACCTGTGACTTAAATAATCATTTTCTGTGAACACACACATACATGCAAACCACAGCTTATAAAATACACACTTCAGGAACTAAAGCACCTTTTATATGTGGATGAGAGGTGTTTTTTTTTTTTTTTTATCCGTACATCATCAGTCCTTGACCATCGTCCTCCCTCTTCTTCCATTCACCGTCTTATGTAATGTCATTTTCTTGTTAGAGCTTTGCATTGTGGGGTTTTTCAGACTTCAGCCGTGATTTCAGGCACCAAAGTTGTTCAAAGTGAAAAATGACATTCAAGGTTTAACGCTGCGGGACCTGTTACATAATCGATGCATCTAGGGTGGGTTTTTTGTTTTTTTTTTCTGTCAGATGCTGCAGACATTAAAAACATCTGCATTGTGTTGTATCCTGCTGATGTTCTGATGGAGCTGGTGTGTAGTTCACTGACACTGGGTCATTTCTAAACTGACTGGGGCTCGTTCCAAGGTGGTTCCAGGTTGGGTTTTGTTTTTTTGTTTTTTTTTTCTTCATAAAACGCGGCGTGAGAGAATTTGTCGACACCGGCAGATTCATGTGAAGCCGAGCCGCAGTCGTTCATCAGCTCCATTCAATCCGCCTTCCTTTTCTCCTTCCCGTCGCCATGGCAACGCACAGCCAGAGGGCCATTATTCTTAATGGTTACCTTGGGCCCCAAATTTGTGCATGAGAGCGACGGAGGAGAGGGAAGCGTTTGCTGCAAAGTGGTCTTAGAGTCTGCATGCAGCGGCCAAGCGGCGCGGCGTGTGTCTGTGCGAGTGTTGTATGCAATTAAAGTACTTTTTTAAAAAAAAAACTGCGGCAGTTGTCGTAGTGGCGATGCCGCTGTCGGCCCGACTCCATGTTGGAAGCGAACGGATCTGAAACTGCAGATGAACAGAACAAATAAACGGTTTCACCTGCAGAACATCAGCCCGTCACACAAACAATGGCGACATCCAGCCTTGAATGGATGCCGCCGCCACCGCCAAAGTGTACGAACACACATTTTATCAAACAAAGATTCATTACAAACAGGTACATATACGTTAATTCTTTGTCCACGGTGCTGATGTTGATCTGGAGTTGGTCCCCAAAGCCTTCAATGGCAGCACAGTGATGCTAATGTGCTAATGCTAATGCTAGGTGCTGTGTGTATTATGGGTAAAAATACAGACGGAATTTCACTACAGGGATAATAAAATAAGTGTAATAATGTCTTTTTGTTCTGATACTAACCTCAATACATCATTGAACCCATTTACATGACCATAAAAATCTGATATTTATTTATTTGTACTCTAACAGTCCGTTAATGTGACCTTTATATTCTCTTTGTTAGTATTTTATTGACTCTATAGTATTTTTTTAGAGCTGAAACAATCGACTCGAATCGATTAAAAAAAACAAAAAAAACAAGGGAAATAGGTTAATAGTTTGTCCACAGTACTGATGTGTATCTGGAGTTGACTAAAAGGTCACTTTTTTTTGTGATTTACATGTAAATGAGTTTGAAGTAAACGTCTTATTCTGAGTAAATTTCATGTAATAAAGTGGTTTAGTGGCTTTTATTGATTCTATCCATGTAAAATCACACCCTCGTTCCATGTAAACAACTGGTTTTTCTGTATTTTTTCTTAGTTTTAGGGGAAAAGAAACTTAATTTTCTTATATTATGTCATACGAAAGCAATTAAACAAAATGTAAATTTAATATCAATGTTGTTGGTTTAATTAATTTGACGTTTTTCAGCAAATATCAAACACTTCAGCCACAGTCCAGGTTTAATGCATTTTACTCTGTAATTTTATCTTATTTTAGATTTTTCTTATATTTCTGCTTTATCTGTACATTGACCGGCAATGTCAAGAAAGGAACCCATACAAAATATGTTATTATTATTATTATTATTATTATTATTGTTATTATCATTATTGTTATTATTATTATTATTATTTCCATCTTGTGTGTTATTGGGTTCATACATTTCTTTATTTCCATCTTCATTTTCTTCAGTCCTGCGTCGTTTTTCTTTCTAAACCCAGTGTTTGATCCATTAAATCTGCTAAATTAAAGTTCAGTTCAGGTTATTTTTAAACCCATTTAAGTCCCTTTAATGCGTCATTATCCAACACAGACCATGTGAATGTGCAGGTTTGAGTCTTTTTCATCCATTTGCAGTGATTTCTGTGACACTGACATTTAAAACCAGGGCTTTTATTATTAAAGTCCTGTTAATTATGAGACGATCACAGAAAAGCAGAGACACATTCAACACATTCAGCCTGTTTTTACGTGAAGATAAAACTGTCGAAACAGAACCATGTCAGTGGGTTTACAAACAGACGTGATGATGGAATCAGGTTTAATGTTGTTATAAGAGAACTGGTTTGTTCGTTTTATTTTCTGAAGTTTTACTTTTCTGTTTTAACCTTGAGTTGATGCTTTTGTTTCTAAAATGACACATGATTTTCTACAGAAACATTTACTTCACATCATAAAACGAGCACGGTTACTGAAACGAAGAGATTCTGCATAAAATGGAAATGAAGGGAAGACTATTAACAAACAATTATAATTAGTCTTTCAACATCATTTTTATCTCTTTTATTCTGCATTGATTCCTTCTCCTTAGACGTCTGGGTGGGTTTATAATATATATAATAATTTATATATACAATATAGGTATAATGATAATATATTATATAGATATACCAGGAATAATAATACAATAATTTATAGAAATAGCAGTAATAAATAAATAAATAAATAAATACACACACACACACACACACACACACACACCAGGTATAATTATACATGTGTGTATAGACAGATAGATATAGAGATTGGTCGATACAGCAGTAATAATAATATAATATATAGATACAGCAGGTATAATAATAATAATATATAAATACAGCAGTAATAATAATAATATATAGATATACCAGGTATAATACTATAATAATATGTAGCTATACCAGATCTAATAATAAAGATATACCAGGTATTATAATAATATAATGACATATAGATATACCAGGAATAATAAGTCAGTTTTATTTATAGAGCGTTTTTCTCAGACGGGTCACAAAGTGCTTTACAGTGCAGATACAGATAAAAACAATTAAAATACAAAATAAAATACAGTTTTAAAATGCAGTTAAAAATACTTTTCATTTCCTTCTTTTACTTCATTTTATGTGTAACTTTCTTCAGATTTTCATTGTTTCATGTGAACTTTTCACAGATTCACAAACAGATGAACTTCATCCATCTTTTATATCATTTAGTTTTTTGGTTTTTTTTTTTGTCATTTTCATCTTGATTTATCATTTAGTTTCATCCATAATGTGTGTGTTATTCTGTGGTTGAATGATGACCATGTACAGCACAACCAAGATTAACCCAGAATATGTAGCAGAACCAGACAGAACCAAACAGAGCCAGGCAGAACCAAACAGAACCAGGCAGAACCAAACAGAACCAGGCACAACCAGACAGAACCAAACAGAACCAGACAGAAACCGGCAGAACCAGACAGAACCCCCCAGCAGAACGTCTGATCCAGCTCCAGTGGGTTTCATTCCTTCAGACTGGACCCGCTGGTGTTCTGGTCTTGTCGCTCTGGGAGACGCCGACGCCACATTTGTCTGATTGATGCGAGTCATTTCCTTCCACTGTGGGGCTGATGGGAAACTCCTACACACACACACACACACACACACACACACACAAACACACACACACACACCCCCGCTGCGTCCGCTCCATTAAAACTCGTTCGGGCGCTGAGTCGTGACTTGGCGCGGCGTTCGTGGCGAGTCGTTTACGAGACACTGATGCCTCCTGAGTGACTGGTTTGATTTTCACTGTTTTTCAGATGAATCTGTGACTCGTGTGTTCTGTTACCGTTAACCACCCGTCACCATGTCGACATGCCGCATGACCAACATCACGACTCGTGAACGCGAATTCAGCAACTCAAAGACGAGAACTATATAGAAATTAAAGCTGCATTAATACGAGAAAAACCAACAAGCGTGTTCTATTATTATTCATGATCTGAGTTGGAACATTATTTACCTAGAGGTTATTAGTGTTTACATTTTTTACAGTGTTTTCCTCTTGTGACTTTATAATTTTCATCCTTTTTGATTTTTTTTTGCAATGTTTTCATCTTGTTACTGTTTTTTTACATCGTTTTCATCGTTACCTTTTTTTGTCGTTTTAATCTTGTTACTTTTTTATACTTTTCATCTTATTACTTTTTTTACATCATTTTCATCTCGTTACTTTTTTAAAATAATTTGCATTTTTTTTACCACGTTTTCATCCTGTTACTTTTTTTAACATCATTTTCATCTTGTTACTTTTTTAACATCGTTTTCATCGTTGCTTTTGTTTTACATCATTTTCATCTCGTTACTTTTTTTTTTACATACTTTTCATCTTGTTACTTTTTTTACATCGTTTTAATCTTGTTAATTTTTTAAATCATTTTCAGCTTGTTACTTTTTTGACATCGTTTTCATCTTACTTTTTTTTTTACAGCGTTTTTATCTTGTTACTTTTTTATACTTTTCATCTTGTTACTTAATAATTTTCATCCTGTTTTTTTTAACGTTTTCATCTTGTTACTTTTTTACATTATTTTCATCTTGTTACTTTTTTAACACCGTTTTCATCTTGTAACTTTTTTTTACACCATTTTCACCTTGTTACTTTTTTCATTGTTTTCATCTCATTACTTTTATTTTCCATTGTTTTTCTTGTTACTTTATTTTTTTTTTTACATCATTTTTATCTTGTTACTTTTTTTTCATAGTTTTCATCTCATTACTTTTTTTCATCGTTTTCATCTTGCTACTTTTTTTTTTTAACATCGTTTTCATCTTGGTACTTTTTTTTGTTTAACATCATTTTCATCTTGTTACTTTTTTAATAATTTTCATCCTTTTTTTTTACATTGTTTTCATCGTTTCTTTTTTGTACTTTTCATCTCGTTACTTTTTTCTTTACATCCTTTTCATCTTGTTATGTCTGCAACATTTTCATCATTTTTACCTTTTTTGTTTTTTGCATCATTTTATTTTCTGTTTTCATTTTGTTACATAATATTTGTGATTTTTTTTTTTTCCTTTTTCTTTCATCACTTTCATCATTTTTGTCATACATTTTCTTTCGTTTTTTTCTTATTCCATTTTTTTCATCATTTTATTCTGTTTTTTATATTCTATGTCATTTTCACTTCGTTTTTCATGCTGTACTTTATTGTAGTCTGTGTGAATGAACGACCTTTTTCCTTAAATTTTTTTGTCGGTTAAGGTTGAACTCATCTTTTCATTCTGTTTCCGTCCACAAACACAGAAGTCGTATTAAATCCCAGACCTTTTATTCGAACGTTGACCTTAAACCCTCCTCCTCTTCCTCTTCGTCATCCTCTTCCATCCTCCTCTTCTCCAGTCTTCACCTGTTGGTTTTCAATGGTTGCCATGGAAACAGCTGCCAGCCAATCAGCTGCGGCGTCTGCTCGGAGCTGCACGACTCTGACAGATTAATTGTTTGCAGTTGTTTGTGTTTGTGTCGGTTTGTTGTGATCGACTTCAGCGAAAACATCCACAAACGACTGAAGCGTTTAGACTAGTTCACTTGGATCCTGTCGGATGTTTTCAGGTTCTGTTACAGTTTATTATCCTGTCAGTCCGTCTGTTCAGGCGGAAGTCACATATATGTACAGATAAAAAAAACATGTATATACAGATAAAAAAAACACATGCATGTACAGATAAAAATCACATGTATATACGGATAAAATTGCATGCATTTCCAGATAAAATCACATGTTTATCCAGATAAAATCACATGTAAATAGATAAAATCACATGTATATTCAGATAAAATCACATGTATATATGGATAAAAATCACAGGTAGATACAGATAAAATCGCATGTATATGCAGATTAAATCACATATATATACAGATAGAAATCGTGTATATACAGATAAAACTCATGTACTGTATGTATGTAACTATTTCCCTGTATTACTTTTATCATATATAATTAAGTAAATTTTTCCTGGAATGTGTAAATTATTTCCCAGAACGTCCAACATTTCCACTCATGTACTTTAGTTCACCACGTTTTGAAAACTTTCCATGGGTTCACGTGTCTTTTTGTAGCAGTTCTCTCTGGAAAAAAGTCCGCTCCTCTGGTACGATCTACACATCACACTATGAATAAAAATGAATACAGGTTAAATATTTTTGAATACAAACTGAATACTTTGGATTAAAATACTGGTTTATGACACCACAAGAATAGAATGACTTTATTGTCATTATACGTTTGTACAACGAAATTAAAAGAGACGACTGTCTTGTGGTGCGTAGTGCAAAACAGTTTAAAAGAAAAACAAGTGTTCAGAACGCAAACTTCCACCAAACACCCTGAACAGTGTGCATGTGCAGATCGACTATTTCTGTTTAAACTCAACAGTTTCCAGGTTGTTCCATACACAGAAACAGTTGAATCTGGTCCCAGTCATGTGTCTGTCCAATTAGATTCAATTCACATCAATATTAGTTGAGTTCTAATTTTAAATGTGTGGTAAATGGGATTTTCAATGTTCAGTGTAAACGTCCACAGAGTCCACATTCCACAGTGGATGTGGACAGTTTAGTTCCAGATACAAGAGATTGTTCTAAGCTACAGGTGGATCCAACTGGAGGAGAATCGGAGTCGTTTTGAATTTTGGATGAATTTTGGAAAATGTCTCAGTGATGACAGATGGAAAATTGTAGATGTTGTGACCTTGCTGTGACCTTGAACTTTGGCCTACTGGGACCAAAATGGACTGGGGTTGGTCCCAGGGCCTAGGCCTATCTGTGGGGAAGGTTTGGGAAAGATGGGTGGAAGAGTTTTACACTAAAGTGGAAAACAAACAAACAAACAAACAAACAAACAAACAAACACACAAAGTAAAGTGATCACAGTACTTCCTGGTGGAGGTAAAAAGTATAAATATGTAAACAGAATAAAAACAAGCATGCTAACCAACCAAGAAACAGTACAGATAAATATACTGTATATTGCACTTTGATATACACACTTTAATTATACTTCTGCTGTCTCCTTTTCGAGCGCCAAAAAATGTACTTTGACCATGTTGTATAGTTCTGTATCTGATGATTCAGTGAGCTCGAAATAAAACTAAACTGAACTAAAATAAGAGTATTTTCCATCAGTTTTAGTTCAGATCCAGGACATTTTCACACATGGAAACTTCATTTATGCACAAAAGTAAAAATACAGAAAAAGTAAAAAGAAAAGTAAAACAAGAAAAGCACTCTGAGAGTGCAGACCTCCGCCAAGACAGATCCCCCCCCCCCCGATCACCACCAAAATTTAATCATTTCTTCCTTGTACCAGTATCAACATTTCCTGAAAATTTAGTGAAAATCTGTCCATAACATTTTGAGTTATCTTGTGAACAAACACACAAAGCAAAGTGATCACAATACCTCCTGGTGGAGAGAATAAAATACAGAAAATCTGACAAATAACGTGAAACATTATAAAGGTATAAATGAATAAGATAAATATGCAGCAAAAAGTCACATATAAGTCAGTCTGTTAAAAACACAATAGAATCAGTTCATATTTTACAGTACAGACCGTATAAATGAACAGTAGATGATGTTAAATATGTTTTTTTGTATGTTTTTGTTTTGTGGGTTTTCTCTGTTGTGAATTCTCTGGTTTGTGTCGACATGGACCTGTTTCCATCTGAACAGTTTTACAGTTTTACAACCGCTGTGGAAAAACCCAGCAGACACTGAAACCACCACAGATGAAGGAACCAGGACTTCAGACCCGGGTCACATTTACGGACTATTATTATTATTATTATTATTATCATTATTATTATTATTATTATTATTATTATTATTACCGTCTCTTTTACATGATTCATCTTATTGTTTTTCACATTCAGTCATTTACGTTAATTTTTTTTGTTTTTGTTTTTGCATTCTTTTATGTGTCTTTTACATGATTTTTGTCCTGTTTTGTTTTTAAAAAGCCGCTGACATTGGTGCAAACATGATGATATTGGACAATATTTCATCATTTTCATTTTTTTAAATCTTTTTTGATGGTTTTTATCCTGTTTATTTTTTGTCATTCTTCACGTTCTTTGTATCATCTGCGTTTTTTTGCATAATTTTTGTTGAATTTTATGCATTTTTGTCTCATTTTATTTACATTCAACAGAAATCTGACACTGACATCGGTGAAGACACGCCGATATTCAGCATTTTCACTTTATTATCTTTTACCATGTTTTCATTTTTAGTCTTTTTTTTTATCATTTATCACGTTCTTTGCATCTTCTGTTGTCTTTGTCGTATCTTTGACATAATTTTTGTCGCATTCTACACGTTTTTGTCTCATTTTCTTTACATCCAACACAGAATTCTTCATCGTTAATATTAAAATAGTTTCTGTTTTTAAGTCTTTAAAGCAGCATATGACTGTCATTAAATTTTTTTGGTCAAATTTGTAAAACCTCAGTTATTTCCTAATGATCACTAATCCATTAGTCTTACAGTGAACTAGGAATGCAGAACTAGAATGCATTATCTATTAATAAACACAGATTTACGATTAAAAACCTTCAATAAAACAGGACAAAATAAATGTGACACTGACGTCAGTAAAAAGACGTCGATATTGGACGATATTTCAGCTTTTTCAGCATTTTCATTTTATTTTTTGTGACATTTTCATCTTTTGTATTCTCGTCATTCATTGTCTTATATCTGTCTTCTATGTAGTCATTTTTGTCACATTATTCTACATTTTTGTCTTTTTTAAATTTATTTACCAGCAGAAATTTTCATTATAAATATAGAGCTAGTTCCTATTTTAACATCTTTAAGTCCTTCATTACATTTTCTATGAATCAACTCAGATTTATGATTAAAAAACATGAAAAAAATATCTATATCTGACACTGACATCGGTAAAAACATGTTGATACTGGACGATATTTCAGCTTTTTCATCATTTTCATTTTATTATCTTTTATGATTGTTTTTCTCTTATTTATTCTTTTTTTGTCATTCATCGCATTCTTTGCATCATCTGTGTTTTTTTGCATAATTTTTGTTGCATTTTACACATTTTTGTTCTATTTTATTTACATCCAACAGAAATCTGACACTGACTTCGGTGAAGATACGCTGATATTCAGCATTTTCATTTTATTATCTTTGACCATGTTTTCATCTTTAGTCTTTTTTTTAAATTATTTATCGCGTTCTTTGCATCTTCTGTCGTCTTTGTCGTGTTCATTTCAGTCGTATTCATTCAATATTCCTATTTTTTCATTGTCTTATATCTATCTTCTATGTTGTGTTGTCATTTTTGTCGCATTATTCTACATTTTTGTGTTTTTTTATTTATTTACCAGCAGAAATCTTCATTATAAATATACGACTCGTTCCTATTTTAGCATTTTTAAGTCTTTTATTTAATTATCTATGAATCAACTCAGATGTATGATTAAAAAATATGAAAAAATATCTATATCTGACACTGACATTGGGAAAAACACGTCAGTATTTCAGCATTTTCATGTTTTTTCAATCTTTTATAAAATTTTCATCATATTTTCCATCTCTTCCACCTTGTTCTTTGCGTCACGTTTTTTTTTTTTATTTCGTTTTTTTGCAGCTTTTATCTCTTGTTGAGTATTTTAGATATAGTTTGAAACCATAAATATTTCTCCAGTTTCTTCAGCTTCGGTTCATAATTAATATTTATCCGTATTTATCAGCTTTTGTCTTTGTATTTCGATGATGAAGTTGTAAAAATAAGAATCGGTAATTCCCATTGGTCCATTGGTCCAGATGCAGGTGAACGCCGGCCTCTGATTGGTCATTAAATGGAGGCGGACCGGTGCGTTTACGACCGTTCACTTCCTGTTGTTTGCATTAAATGGTCTTATTTAAACACAGCTGCTTCCACAGATAAGAAACGACTGGATTCACACTGAAGAGTCTTTGTGTTTGGAAAAGAATCGAACCGGAGGCGACGGGAAAAAAACAAACGGAAACGAATGTTACAGTGCTGCGTAAACAAAAAGAAAGAAAGAAACGACAGGAAATGATGGGAACCAGGTCGATTTACACAAACATTTACATATTAATTAATTAATAACTGATGGAGAAAGGAAGTGTTGAACTGATAAGTGTTGAATTGTGTTTGACCTCCTATTGTTTCTGAATATTTCAACTGTTTTTGAGTTCTAGTTATATTTCTATTTTCTTTATTTACTGATTTCTTCACAATCATCACAAATAGATAAAATAAATGACAAACTGATGAATATTACGACATAAAACACAGTATTGCAGAGTCTCATTCATTATTTCAGTAAACATTAATTTTCTAAAAAAGAAAAAATTATGAAGATCAAGTTAAAACATGTTCATATTTGTGTCTGATTAAACCAAAAAAAGCAGAAATTACTCCTAAAATAAACTTAAACACAGAAATACCAGAAATAACTGTTGAAATCCAATAAAAAAGTTAAATACAAGTTTAAGAGTCAAATAGATGTTTTTGCAGTAAATAAAATGTCTTTTAAGCAGTTTCTGACCTGAAATTAATGCGAAAACCTGAAAAACATCTAAAAACTATAATATAATAACAGTTAAATGGTCAAAATGATTCCCTGATGTGTTTTGAAGCAAAAATAATGACAATAAATCCTCTGTTATATTGATAATATAATATAATATTCTCCTGAATTTGGTCACATTTTACATTTTTAAAAAAAAATTCTTATAAACATTTATTTTTTTTTCCCCTCATGTTTTTTACTACAGTGAGTCAGTGGCACCAAAATACTCAAATATCTGTGATAAATTGTATTAAAAAAATACCTACAAAGATGTTTTAATGGTTTTAAGCAGAAAAATCCCCAAATTCTCAAATTTAGATTCTGTTAATTGTAAGTGTTGAATATTTTCGTCATAAATCTTTGATTAATAAAGAATTAAATTAAATTGATTCAACAAACAAACCAATAAATCCTTTTATTAGGATTAAAGTTCCATCTATTTTAAATATTATTGTGATTTATTGGCTTTTTTTCTTCATTTAATCCACATTTCTCTAGCGTTTCAGTCATATCCTGTTATTATATTTCTGTATATTTTCCATTGACATAAATAAAAGCACGGAATCACCTGAAAAAACCTTGTTTGTCGTCGTCGTCTGTCATCCGTTACAAAAATTTCAATCGTCTTCTTCTCCGAAACAACAATTCCAATTGACTTCAAACTTGGTACACAGCTTCTTTATGACGATGTCAACAAAAGTTTGTGAAATTATTTGGATCTGGATCTGATTCTGGATTTGGTGCCACTTTGAAAAATTTCCCCATTATAACAGATAGGAAGTGGATGGATGCAATAAATCAGTATCAATGATATCAAGTTGGAATTTGAATTTTTTACAGATCTGATTGGAATATGAGCAAAACATGGGCTATTTCTGTAATAGAATAAATACACAGAACTGGGTGAGAATAGACATCTGGATACATTTCCCAAAGCTTTGAATTTGGCCGGTAAACTACAGGGCCATTGGTCCGATTTTTTTCCACTTACCATATATATCACATGTCATTTATGGATTATAAACCTTTAATCTGTGAAAATATCAATTTGCGTCACGGTTTTAAGCAGAAAATGAAAAAAAAAATCCTCAATTGAAGAATCGACTTGAAAGCTTTCATATAATCTCATGAACACTGTGTGTATTTTATCTTAATTTTTCAACTGTTTTCCATCCCATGAACCTGATGTTGTCTCTGTAGTAAATTATAAATACAAGATATAATTTAAAAAAAAAAAAATATGAAAAGGAATCAAAGAAACTCTAAATGAATCCAGACACAGTATCGTCTTTTCTACAGTTTCTTGTATTTGATCAGTTTTTCGGACCGTTTCGCGTCCTATAAACCTGTATTTGTGTGCATTTTTCCTGCAGCGAATGTTTTTTTTTAGTAAATGTTCGTTCTTGTCTCCGTCATATGGTTTTAAGCAGAAAATGAAAAAAAATCCTCAATTGAAGAATCGACTTGAAAGGTTTAACCCTTTCATCCATAGTGGTCACTCCAGTGGTCACTCCAGTGGTCAGTTCTTCTCCAGCTGTTCTCTTGTATTTTCATGGATTTTGCTGGTTTAGTTCCATATCAGCCACAGTGGACGCTCATGCACCATCCCATAATACACTGACATTCAGACCATTACTGTCACTTTGCTGTTCTTGATAAAACTGATCTGCACTAACATGTTTGAGTGTAAACCACTTGTTTTTTGTTAGACACAAAGGTTTTTTTGCATATTATCTCCATGAAATGAGTAATAACTAGCATTAGAATATGTTAAAATGTGAGAAAACATCAGATTAGCAGCATTAAAAATGTTTTTATTTCATTGTTTTTATTTCACTTTCTTACGGAAGAGGATTAGGACCACTGGAAAATAAAAAAGGTGTAATATATATTTTTTTATTATTATTTTAAGAAAAAAGTCAGAATTCTGACTTTAAATGCTGAATACGAACTTTTTTTTCCCCAGAATTCTGACTTTAATTTCCAGAATTTTGACTTTAATTTCCAGAATTTTGACTTTAAACTCAGAATTATGTTTTTTTTTTTCTTCAGAATTCTGACTTTAATCTCACAATTCTTAATTTTTTCTCAGAATTCTGACTTTTTCTTTTTGAATTCTGACTTTTTTTTCTAGAATTCTGACTAATCTCAGAATTCTGAAATTTTTCTCAGAATTCTGACTTTTTTTCTCATAATAATAATAAGAAATTACATATTGGACCTTAGTTTATTGTATTTTTTTCCAGTGGCCCTAATTCTCTTCCCTACTTTCTGATATTGGGTTTTAAACACATGTTTCTTTACTTCAAAAATTAAATGCATGGACATTTTTGTAACTCCATAAAAAAAAAAAATCCATCCCATTGTTTTTTTCATGCCTAAGGGGGAATAAAAACACTCAAGAAAAAAATCTTGCCTAAGGTTCTCATAAATCATGCATGAACGGGTTAATATAATCTCATGAACACTGTGTGTATTTTGTCTTAATTTTCCGACTGTTTTCCATCCCATGAACCTGATGTTGTCTCTGTAGTAAATTATAAATAAAAGATATAATAAAAAAAAGTAAAATAAGAAAAGAAAAAAAAGAAACTAAATAAATCGAGTCACAGTATCAGCTTTTCTACAGTTTCTTGTATGTGATCCGTTTTTTCGGACCATTTCACGTCTGTAAACCTGTATTTGTGCGCATTTTTCCTGCAGTGACTGTTTTTTTCAGTAAATGTCCGTCCTCGTCTCTGTCATGATTTTAAGCAGAAAATGAAAAAAAAATCCTCAATTGAAGAATCGACTTAAAAGCTTTAATATAATCTTATGAACATTGTGTGTATTTTATCTTAATTTTTCGACTGTTTTCCATCCCGTGAACATGATGTTGTCTCTGTAGTAAATTATAAATGCAAGATGTATTTAAAAAAAAAAAAGTAAAATAAGAAAAGGAATCAAAAAAAGTCTAAATAAATCCAGACCCAGTATCGGCTTTTCTACAGTTTCCTGTATTTGATCCGTTTTTTGGCGTCCTATAAACCTGTATTTGTGCGTTTTTCCTGCAGTGACTGTTTTTTTTTTTTTTTCCCAGTAAATGTCCGTCCTCTCCTCGTCTCCTCCTCCTCCTTGCGTTCGCTGAGTGTTTCCCCTCCTCCACCGAGTGTTCCAATACACCACATGAAGCATCTCCTCTCTCTCCTCCTCAAACATCTCATTATCTCCCTCTCTCCCTGTGTGTGATAGTCGCTTGCCCTCTCGTTCGCCCTCCCTCTCTCTCTCCCTATCTCTCTCTCTCTCTCCCCGTTGGCGTGTTGCGATGCGTGTTCGCTGAGCAGGTGTCCGCCGCCGGAGCTCCATCCATCCATCCTTCCATCCTTTTTCATTCATCCATCCATCCTCCAGAGAAGGGAGCAGAGGCGCGTTCTCACACCCAGGGACAGAGCTCGGGGTCTGGGTCTGTGCGGCCGCGTCTGCCCCCTCCGCTCTGGTTCTCTGGTTCTCTGGTTCTCTGGTTCTCCTCCTTCTGTGGACCGGAGATGACCCAGACCTGCGGAGCTCCAGACCCAGAGGCGTCAGTGGCAGAGGTTGAACCCAGCAGACGAGCTCCCTCCGGGGCTGATCTGCTGCTCCGACACCTCCAGGTCCAGTAGATGTTTCAGAAGCGCTTCTTAAATCCAACAAAAAAGCAACTTCAGAATCCGACAGGTGTTCATTTTTTTTTACTGCCATACGTGGATTAATCGTTTTTCCAAACTCGGAGCGTCGGTAGAACTTGGATAATATGGATCTTCTTCAGACTGGAACGGTCCAGATTTCAGCGCCGCTCTGACAGTGAAGTGAGTATTTGTGCTGTGACGGTTGTGGAAAACGTCAGCGTTTCAGATTTGACAGGTGTGTGCTTTTACTGCAGTCTGCTGCCAAGTCCACAAAGCTGGACCCGGGTCAGCAGAACTTGACTCTGAGTGACGGATCGTATGAGGATTCAAGTGGAATCACTGACTTCAACAGGAAATAAAGGATTAACACAGTTCATTTTTACAGGTTTGGAGTTTAAGGGGCATTTAACCCTTTCATGCATGAATGATGAGAACCTTAGTCAAGATTTTTCTTGAGTGTTTTTATTCCTCATTAGGCATGAAAAGAACAATGCGATAGTTTTTTTTTTTTTTTTCGTGGATTTACAAAAATGTCCACTCAGGTATACCATGCATTTTATTGTTGAAGCAAAGAAACGTGTATTTAACCCTTTCATGCACAGTGGTCACTCCAGTGGTCAGTTGTTCTCCAGCTGTTCTCTTGTATATTCATGGGTTTGGTTGTTTTAGTTCCATATCAGCCAACACAGTGGACACTTCTGCACCATCCCAAACACTGACATTCAGACCATTACTGTAACTGTGCTGTTCTAGATAAACCTGATCTGCACTAACATGTTTGAGTGTAAATCAATTGCTAATTGTTATTAGACTGTAAATAACAGTTTTCTTAAACAAAAGTTTTTTTGTTGCATATTATGTCCATGAAGTGAGTAAGAACTAGTATTAGAGTATATAAAAATGTGACAAAACATCTGATTAGCTGCATTAAAAATGTTTTTCTATCATAGTTTTCACACAGTATAGAAGTTTAAAAAATGCCTCAAGTTTAAATTATTTAGAAATATTGAATTGAGATGGTACATATGTTTTTGTTGTTGATTTTTTTTTTTTTTTTTTTATGGCGTGAATGCTTGATACTGTACACATTTAAGTTGATGTAAGCAGTGTATTAGGTGACAAGGACAGGCAAAAAATAAGCTTTTGCTTGTAGCCTATTCCTTTTTTGAGTTTTATGTTCATTACGATTCATGTACCAAGTGCAATGATTGATGTAAAACCAAAATAAATTCATTCATTCATACAGTCATTCATTCACAGTAGATCACTTTCTGATGATGGGTTTTAATTGCATGTTTCTTTGCTTCAAAAATTAAACGCATGGTGTCCAGCAAAGTGGACATTTTTATAACTTCATGAAAAATAGATTCATAAAAAACTTTCAATTGCATTGTTTTGCCATCCCTAAAGGGGAATAAAATCACTACAGAAAAAATATTGACTAAGGTTCTCATAATTCATCCATGAAAGGGTTAAAACTAAATATCAGAAAGTTGAATTTTTAATACTGCTAATCTTGTGTTTTCTCACAGTTTAACATATTCTAATACTAGTTATTACTCACTTCATGGACATTATATGGAAAAACAAAACAAAAACAAAAACATCTTGTTTAAAAAAACAAAACAAAACAACCTTGCTAATTACAGTCTAATAATTAACCATGCATTTCCACTCAAACATGATTGACAGATCAGGTTTATCGAGAACAGTAAAGTTACAGTAATGCTGTGAATGTCTCTCCAAGTCTTTCTGCTAATACTTCAAGGTTCACTGTGTATGCTGTAGATGTGAACTAATGCTATGGAATGTGTGGGTGTAGCCTTAATTTTTAAAATATTTCTAATTTTATGAATGTTGGTATTTTACATCCTACCCAGGGAAGACAGTTGAAAAATAGCATTTTTGCTAATACTGGCACATTTAAAGAAATGTTCATTAATGTGTACTGTCCCTGCTAAATAAACAAATAAATAAGATAATAATTAAATACATAAGCATCCACTGGGTTGGCTGATTATGCAACTAAAACAACAGAACCTGTGAATATACAAGAAGAACAGCTGTGGAGTAGCTGTCCACTGGAGTAACCACCATGCATGAAAGGGTTAAGGAGAAGCAAAGTTCCTTTTTTTTTTTTCTTCTTTGTGCATCATCACGACATCCAGACTGATTTACACTTAAATGGGTGAAACAATAAGACGTAGAAAAGATGAATAAGAACGCAACAAATCAAAAATAATTTAACAGACTAGATATAATGTGATGAAAATGGTATAAAATGTGAATTATTTTGACTTAAACATTGTCACTTTTTTTATAAAGTAAAAAATATGTAATGACACAAGGTCTAATTTCTCCACCAGGATAAAATATGTGGAATTTTATTGCTTAATATTGCAACATATCGTAATATACAGTATCATATATCACACACAGTTCATTTTTTTTATGTTTTTAGTTTCAGGAGCATTTAAGGAGAAGCAAAGTTCCTTATTTTTCGCTTCTTTGTGCATCTTCACGACATCCAGACTGATTTCAACTTAAATAGGTGAAACAATAACACGTATAAAAGATGAATAAGAATACAACAAATCAAAAATCATCTAATAGACTTGATATAATGTGATGAAAACAGTATAAAATGTGAATTATTTTGACTTAAATGTTGCCACTTTTTTCTTTAAAGTAAAAAATACTTAATGATACAAGGTCTAAATGTCCACCAGGACAAAATATATATAGAATTTTATTACTTCATATTGCGACATATCGTAATATACAGTATCATACATCACACACATCATATTGTATTGTAACATATTTTCCGTCATATCACAACATATTGTAATACATAGCATTGTATCACATTTTATATCGTAACATGTCACATGGTATTGTATCACATATCAGTTTGTAACATATCGCATCATATCGCAATATATTTTAATATATAATATTGCATCATACATAGTGTTGTGACATATCACTTTGTATTAATATCATATATTGTAGCATAATCCTGTCATTATATTGTCATTATGTAACATGGTGTATAGTATTGTATTGCATCATATTACAACATATCACCGCATCATATCATATATAATGGTATATTTGTTGCATTGTATCATATCGTAATATAGTGTAATGAACCATACATCATATATCGCATCACAATGCATCATATAGTATTGTTACATATCAAATCATATGTCATATCGTATTATATCATGCCATATGGTATTATTTTGCATCATATCGCAACATATTGTTATTGCATCGTATCATTGTTTTGTAACATTGTTAGATATTGTATTTTAATATGTTGTATCATATTACACCGTATCCTGTCATATTGTAACATGTTGTGTCATTGCATCATGTCACAACATATATTGTATGATATATCGCATTGTATCATGTCACGTCTCATTAAGTCTCTCTATGGTATTGCATTGCTTCACAATGCAACATTTAATGTACAGAATTGTATCGTGTCATGTCGTAACAGATCACTCCGTATTGTATTGTAACCATTTTATCATATTGCATTATATCGCAACATATAATGTAACCTATTGCATTGCATCATATCACATAGTATCGTGACATATCTTATTGTATTGTATCATGCTATATGCTGTTGTATTGCATCATATTGCCACATATTGTCATTGTATTGTATCGTATTGGAACATGTAAATTCTATCATCATATTGTGACACATTGCATCATATCACAACATAATGTACAATATCCCATTATATTGCATCATTCCCAACATATGTCACAATATATTGTCATTGTGTCGAATTGTAACTTGTCAAATCCTATCATGGTATCGTATCATATTCACTGTCGTATCATATTGTAAAATGTCGTATCTTCTTTCTCACAGTATTTTCGTCTGATGTCTTTTTTTTTTCCTCTGTGAATCTTCAGATCTGGTTTCTGCTCATCTCAATCTACTTCTGTTATCTTCTGCTTTTTTTTTCCACTCACAGTTTAATCACTTGTCGTGGACTTTGTGTTTTTTTTTCCTCTACGTTGATGATACTGTTGTGTACGTGTTGTGTTCTGGTTTTCCTTTCAGATTTCCACATTAATTAATGTCATTTTAAATCAGTTCAGGTGGATTTACTGAACAGGTGTTAGAGCTGATTCATTTTACACCTGAATTTGCTTATTTTAACGCTAGTTTTACAGCTTAACCTTCAATTAAGTAAAGGAAAACGCAATGATTGAACATAGACAGGGTTGACGTCACACACACACACACACACACACCAAGGTTATTATCGTTAACGAAAACTAATGAAATGATGAAAACTAGAATTTAAAAAACTTTTTTGTTAACTGAAAAATAAAAACTATAATTAAAAGAAAAAAACAATAACTAACTGAAACTGTATTGTGTGTTTACAAAACTAAAACGTATAAAAATTATGGCTAAAATTCCCTTTGTTTTCGTCGTTGTCAATGTCAGATTCATATGAAATCGATTTATTTCACTCGAGCAATTTTAGCTAGCGGCACCATATGATATTTAAGGGTCCGTCACTTGTGTTCACTTGTGGTTTCCAGTCGTCTTCTGGTCCCCACTCTACCTGGAAACATGGAGACTAAAGCAGCAGAGTCCTGTCTGGGATTGATTTGAATACGACGACAGAGAAGAAGAGAAAAGAGACGATTAAACTAAAACTAAACTAAAACTAAACTAAATCTAAGCATTTAGAAAAGAAAAAAAAAACTAATAAAAACTATCAAACCTGCTCTAAAAACGAATTAAAACGAACTGAATTTGAGAAAAAAAGTCAAAACTAAATAAAACTAAACTATAATGAAAAATCCAAAACTATTAAAACCTTGACACACACACACACACACACATAAACATACATACACTACAAACAAAAAGTTAAGGATATTTAGAATTTTTTGGGCTATTTTGTTTTCAGTTGGGATTCTTGCAGAGCCCTTGTTAGTTTTTTGTGTGTGAATTGAATTGAAATTTTTTTAATGACCAGACGTAGTTTTATGTAGAAATGGCAAAAATGACCCAAAAAAAGACCAAAAACAAAAGAGAAATCTCCTTAACTTGTTGTTTGTAGTGTACATGCGATATAATCCTGCAGATAATCAGAGCGGTTCTTTCCGTTTGTGTTAATTGTGCGTCTTCAGGTGGGACAGTCGGATCTCTCGTTTGGCCCAGAAGTGGAACCAGAGACCAGGAGATGCTCTGATCAAAGACCTGAGACCCCTGTTTTACCCGGGAATCCCCCGATCCGCCACCAGCCTGGACAGGTCAGTCAACACGAAGACGTACAAACACGTAAAGACATGTTTGTAGAAAGAAACAAATAATATTAGCATCTACAGCACCATGTGATCAGGGTCTGGTCTTCACGTCGTGTAGATCAGGGGTCTCAAACATGCGGTCCGCCAAAGGTTCCAGTCCAGCCCGTGGGATGAATTTGCAAAGTCAAAAATTCCACAGTCTTGAATTGAACTAAGCAAAAAAAAAAAAAAAAAAAAATTAGCTTGAATTAAGGAAAAAATGTTGAATTAAGCAAAAAAAATCTTTAATTAAGGAAAAAAACTCTTGAATTAAGCAAAAACCATAGCAACCATGTATAAAGTGGCAGGAATCACCATAGAAACCATGTATAAATTGGTGGGACTCATGATATTAACCACAATAACTCAATAATTCCACGGTTTATTATTCTACATTTTACACCAACACAAATGTAATAAGTTTGTCAGTAAATCATAAAAACATCTTGTCCTGACGTTCAAATATCCTGCTGTAACATACGTTCAACACACAAGGCACTGTCTGTCTGAAAATGGCAACGTTTGATTGTATTTTCTTGACAGAAACAGCCAGTGGAATAGAAGTGGATTCAGAGACGCTTCCATTAGTCATTTCTACTCAGTAAATAGTGTTTGTTTCGGCCGTCCAGTCCCATCTTTCAGATTTGACAGGTGTGTGTGTGTGGTTTTCTGGTGCGAAGTCGACAAACCTGGAGCAGAATCAGTGTGAACTTGGCTCTGGGTGATGGAGAACATCAGGATTCAACTGGAATCAGTCAGTTTTAACAGGAACAATATGACGGAAAATTGGATTTGAACTTCCAGATTATTTTTTTTTTAAGGTTTTTTGTACTTTTAGTTTTATGGATTTGAGGCGAATGAAGGATGTTTGGTTTTATTTTATGCCACTGTATATCTAAACAACATCCAGATGAAGCAAAGAAATGAATAAAAGATAGACAATACAATCCATGGGTGAAAATCACACACAGCAAATGAAACAAAATGATTATGATGAAACAAGACAACAATGATGCGACAGACAAGACATAATGAGATAAATAAATGTGTCAGATATTTATTGAAATAGCACTTATTTACTTAGATGGTCATCTTCATTCAGCTGAATCTTCTGTCCATTATGGTGAAAATATTTTGGTCATTTGAAGAATCAACAAACCATGTGTAAAGTCAACAAAGAAACTCCATGTAAAGTGGCAGGAAGCACCATAGACACCGTGTTTAACCCAGAAAGACCCAGCGCTGCTTTTGTGTCAGTTGTCTACTCAATTCCATAATTTCACTTTTATCTACTGCCATTTTATGTACCTATGTGTTTTATATATGTATGTGTCATTTTAATTGTTTTATTTATTTTTAACAACTTTGTATGATCCCCGTGACCCGAGTGAGGATAAAGTGGGTTCAGAAAATGAATGAATGAATGAACTTTGTATGATGACCTTGAGTGTCCTGAAAGGCGCCTATGAATAAAATTTATTATTATTATTATTATTATTATTACCACCAAATTAATTTTTCTCTATATTTAACTTTTCCTAAGTGATTTATCATTATTTATAATATTATCCTCTGTGCTTTGCGTTTTTTCAGTGAAAATCAGGTATTTTCCTATAATTAATTCACTGATCATGTAGATGTTCATAAAAGCTCAGAGTAAAGTTCAGCATTATGATATAAAAAAAACCAGAGAAAAGTAAAGAAAAACTGATTTTTTTTCAGTAAAATCTCTCCTTCACTGAACGTAAACCCAGTGTGTCCATCCACTGTCACTGATCCAACTCTATGGGTTTTACTGGGGAATCAATGTTGTAGAAGATGACGGTGTTTCCACGGTAACTACGGAGCCTCTGAATGTCCAAATGGGTCATATCTGATGACCATGAAAAGACGAATAACTGTATTTTACACCAATTATTGACATGTTTTGATAGGATTAGTGGATCAGAAGTTATTAAACATTTTAAATCAGTAGATGCCATTGATCACCAGAGGCTGTTTGGGTCTGTATGGATTAAATTATAAGGTGGATCACAGTAGAAACCATATGCAAAGTGGTGGTTATCACCATAGAAACCATCTGTAAAGTATGGAGTGGGGGAATCACCATAGAAACCATGTATAAAGTGTAAAGTGGCTGGAATCATGATTTTAACCACAATGACTCACATTTACTAAACAGACTCCATGGTTTAACTGTCAACATTTTACAACAACCTAAATGCAATACATTAAAATAAATAATGAAAATATCTTGTCCTAATTTGAGGAATCAACAAACCATGTGTACAGTGGTGGTTATCGCCATAGAAACCATATATTAAATATGAAGTGGGGGGAATTACCTCGGAAACCATATATTAAGTGGTGGGACTCACCATCGAAACCATCTGTAACGTATGAAGTGGGGGGAATCACCATAGAAACCATATATTAAGTGGCGGGAATAGCCTTTGAGAAAAATGGATAAAATGGTGGCAATCTCCATAGCAACCATGTACAAAGTGTAAAGTGGCTGAAATCATGATTTTAACCACAATGACTCACATTTACTGAACAGACTCCATGGTTTAACTGTCAACATTTTACAACAGCCTAAATGCAATACGTTTGTCAGTAAATAATGAAAATATCTCATCCTGTCTTTCAAACGTCCTGCTGTAACCTTAAACATTTGGGCGACTCTGAACATGTTGGCGTTTCATTGTATTTTATTGACAGAAACGGCCACTCCAGCAGAAGTGGTTTCACAGACGCTTCCATTAGTCATTTCTATGTGGTCTCTACATTCTGACGCTGACTTTAAACCTACGTCCAGGTCTGAACAAATACAGCAGCGCCTGTCAGACATGAAACACCTCCGTCCGTCCAGACGGGGCTGTATTTACCGTCTGAACTGTTTGTTCTGCGCTGCAGTTATAAAACTAGTTTGTTCTCTTTAAATTATTAAAGCTGCCTCCTCATCTCTGGGTTGGTTTTCCTCTTTGTGGCTGTCAGTTTCTTTTTAATTTTAATGCTTGTTTTATGCAAATGTGACGAGTGTATTAGTCTGTAAACGTCTGCAGTAGTAGATAAACGAGTGCAGTGTGTTGACGTTATGAAAGAGGAACAGTTTGGAGGTTATGCACAAAGACACGAGGATGGAAGGAAGACGCTACAGAAGAATTAATGTTAAAACTAAAGCATTAGAGTTTAAGTATGCTCAGTTTTTATGTACGTCAGAATTCTGTGACTACATTCATGGGAAAAATATTCAGCTGTGATTCTATTGGTTCTTTTGGTCAACTGATCGTCAGACTTAGAAAATATGACTGAAAATGACTTGGATCCATGTTTCGATTCCAAACTAAAGTTAACCCTGAACCCCCCCCCCCCCCCCCAGGGGTATCAAACATATGTAGGGTCCGCATTCAGACCAATAGGACCTCAGGTGAGTCCAGTCAAATAAGAACAGAAAAACCTGGAAATAATGACAACTCATTCCCATACCACTTCATTCCCATTTCTAAACTATCCTTTAAAAAATGTGAATAATAGGAATAACCCTGTGGCAGGAATTTATAAAAACTGTATAAAGTGGTGGAAATTGCCATAGAAACCATCTATAAAGTGGCAGGAATGGCCATAGAAACCATGTGTAAGGCATAAAATATTTAGTAATAGATACAATATTGTTCAAATTACAGTTATTTCCCTTTAGATATTTCAGGTTGTTCTGGTTATTTACATTTTTTGTGAAAGGACAGTTTATAAATGTAAATATTTTCATATCATTTTACTTTTTTTTTTTTTACACTAAAACAAAGACAAATATGTGTATCTGTCATTATGTATAGGTTATGGTAATATTCTTCTGTTCTGCTCCACTGGACATTATAATGGTCTGAAGGTGGAACCTGAACTAAACTGATGATAGTTCAACGGGGGCTGGATTGGACACTTTGACGTCCAGTTTTGGGCCACGGGCCGTATATTTGACACCTCTGCTTAAGCCTTTACAGGACACTTATAGAAATACTCTGAAATTCAACATTTCAACTATTGGAGGACATAACAAGACTTTATTACTTTGGTGAAATTTGTAAAAAAAAAAAAAAAAAAAAAATTGTAGAAAAATGATGGTCAATGAAATGACCATATTTAGTTCCTTACCCATAAAAATGTCGAAAACAAAAAAGAAAAAATCCACAAGTAAATATATATGTTGATGCAGAGGTGGACCTTCCAGACCCTGGAGACCACCTTGGACCCCTCACTGGAACTGTCGCTGTCCTGTAGTGTATGTGGAAATGACCAAAAACAGTCACTTGCCCGATAAAGGGTTAAATCAGTTAAATCCAGACCATTTCCAAACCCTGGTGTGGGTTTTTCCCGTCCATTAAACCGCCGTCACCTCGCTGACTTTAGCTCAAAGGACACGTACGGCTGTAACGACACATCGTTTCCTGCTGAGTTCATCGAACACTCCGAGGTTTGACTTTTCGCATAACTCGCAAAGAATCAACCAATCAGCCACCAGCGTCGACGTCCTGCTGCGATAAGAGCAAAAAACCAGCCCAGTCTCATTTAGATTTCATCCTGTTAACGGCCGTCAATGGTGTCTTTTCTCTAAACTCTTCAACACCTGTAGAGAAACAACACGTCTGATGGATGCAAATAATGAAAAACGTGACAATAACACTTTAATGTTACGGCTTTATCGTGTGTGGAGGGAACGCAGAGCAGCAGGTTTCCCATCAGGAGACAATTCAGTCAAACAGTGCAATGTTCTTTATGTTCTGCAGCTTTATTTCTGTTGGTTTTATGTGAAATGGAGGAGGTTTAAAGTGGAGAAGAAGGTAAAACTAATGTTTGGCGAATGAAAATGAGATGTTTCTGGAGTAAAAATACAGGAGAACGGACGAAAACATGCTGGAATTTTCCATGTTTTTTGAAACGTCACATGAGAAAATTAGACTAAAACGTACAAAAGTAGAAAAGAGTAAAACAGTAAAACAGTAAATAAGAAAATAATCATGTAAAGAAATATGTACTGGTCTCAGCTTTAAGTATTAAAAGCAACAAAATAAAAATGTAAAAAAAACGGAGCAAAATGAAAACATAAAATATAAAAATGCAGCAAATGTAAGATGCAACAAAAGAAAAAAAAATTGAAATAATGCAAAATATGAAAATGATGTAAAAGACGCAACAAAATGAAGTCGTAAAACTTAGAACAAGACAAAAATGTAACAAAAAAGTTCAATAAAAACATCTGATGCAACAAGATGAACAACGCAAAATATGAAAATGATGTAAAAGACGCAATGGAAGCTGTGCAAGATGAAAATGCAACAAAAAATGAAAACAATGTAAGAAAAAAACAAGACAAAAATGTAACAAAAAAGTAGGAAAAGACAAAAATAATCCGGAAGGCGCAACCAAATGAGAAATATCGAGAAAGATGCAACTGCGATATAATTATAAAATATTTGTACATTTTCATTTAAAATGTTTTCACATTAAATTTTATTGTGAAACAAAAGGGAAACGACGCAAAATACAAAAGTGATGAAAAACACAGAAAGAAAACGTAGCAAAAAGAAAAAGCAACAAAATGAAAGCATCGTAAAAGACTAAAAACATAGTACAAAAAAACACAACAAAATGAAAATGTAACAAACTGAAAACAAAAAAAATGCAAAAATGACAAAAGACTCAGTGAAAATGTAAAAAAAAGTCAGTAAAAAGTGAGAACAATGTAATAATTTGCTTTCCTGTCCTCCGTCCTCTGTCCTTTATCTCCGTCCTCTGTCCTTTATCTCCGTCCTCTGTCCTTTATCTCCGTCCTCTGTCCTTTATCTCCGTCCTCTGTCCTTTTTCTCCGTCCTCTGTCCTTTATCTCCGTCCTCTGTCCTTTATCTCCGTCCTCCTCTGTCCTTTATCTCCATCCTCCTCTGTCCTTTATCTCCATCCTCCTCTGTCCTTTATCTCCATCCTCCTCTGTCCTTTATCTCCGTCCTCTGTCCTTTGTCTCCGTCCTCTGTCCTTTATCTCCATCCTCCTCTGTCCTTTATCTCCGTCCTCTGTCCTTTATCTCCATCCTCTGTCCTTTATCTCCGTCCTCCTCTGTCCTTTATCTCCGTCCTCCTCTGTCCTTTATCTCCGTCCTCTGTCCTTTATCTCCGTCCTCTGTCCTTTATCTCCATCCTCTGTCCTTTATCTCCGTCCTCCTCTGTCCTTTATCTCCGTCCTCTGTCCTTTATCTCCGTCCTCTGTCCTTTATCTCCATCCTCTGTCCTTTATCTCCGTCCTCTGTCCGTCCTCTGTCCTTTATCTCCATCCTCTGTCCTTTATCTCCGTCCTCTGTCCGTCCTCTGTCCTTTATCTCCGTCCTCTGTCCTTTATCTCCATCCTCTGTCTCCACAGACGTCTTCCGGCCATCATGACCCAGCAGATGCAGAACCTCCAGCTGTCCCAGAACAGGAAGTGTCCCGGCGGACCGGCGTCGCCCAACGCCGCCAAACGCCTTTATCGAAACCTGTCAGAGAAACTGCGAGGAAGCACCTCATCCTTCGAAGACACGTACTTCTTCGGAAAGTCGGACCGACTCCGCAAGGCCTCGGTGAGTCCGAACCCTGCCGAACTTTACGTCAGTTTAGTGAAGTTTTTAATTATCGGATAAATTCCACATTATCTGAACTTCGTAGTTATTATAGTGAAAAAAACACACGACAAGATGAACACTGTCTAATAACACAACAACAACAGAAAAGAACAATGGAAAATATAAAAATTATACAAAAGATGCACGAAAATGTCGCAACAAAATTAAAACATTGTACAAGATGCAACAAGACAAAAATGTCATAAAAGACAAAAACAATGTAAAAGGGAATGAGATGAAAACGTAGTAAATAATGCAGTAGAATGAAAATATTTTTTAAAAAATTAAATGAAAAGAAATATATAAAAATGACAATGTAAAGAAAATGTAACAAAATTATAAAAGATTAGAACGGTGTAAAAGATGGAATAAAACCAAAATGTCAAAAACATAAGATCAACATAACGCAAAATATGAAAATGATGTAAATGATGCAACATGACGGAAAAGGTGAAAATGTAAAAAAATAAAAACAACAAAATGAAAAGTCGTAAAATATAGAAGAAAAATGCCGTCATGTCTGAGCCTCTGGTCGTCATTTGGTTGATGTTTTCCAGTCGTTCTCAGACAGGAGGTGTTTTCGTCCCACCTCTGGGTTCAAACCTCTGATTTTCAGCTGCACTTGGAACATGAACAGGTCATCGAGCTGCTGTTTTATGTCTCGGACAAAAGGGTCGATGATGATCCGGTTTGTTGCCTCATAATTCCGTTAACGGCCTCTTTTCCCTCCGTGGTTTTCATCTCCGTCCGACGGTCCGGGCTCAATCACAAAAGCACAAAAAACACGGGGCTTTTGTCCAGAGTCTCATAAAAATCAGTTTATTCAGGATCTAAACATCTGTCATGTCATCGGCTGATGGTTCCGTCATGTGGACAAAAGTATGTGGACACGTTAAATCCAGGTGTTTCTTTTCTAACAGGGGTCTGGGATCCAAAACAATAACGACTAATGTTAGAATATAGTTTTATATTATGGCATAAATATCAGTGCATTGGTTAGTTTGGGTTAAATTATTATCTTTGCTTCTAAAATGACTCAGAGATGGTATGGACTGAAATTCTCTCAACATTTATTTTGGCTTTTTTTTCCCATGACTATGATTTTAAAATATTAGCAATCTTGGTGTTTGTAAACTGTATGGACATAAATATTGGGACACATCATGTCTCCAGCTGTCAGATGTCCTGTTCATGAGGATCTGACAGAAAAACAGCAATATTTCCTTCAAGTTTAATGGGAGAAATTGAAGAAAAAAATCATAAAACAGGCAACAAAGTGAAGAAAAACAGAAAAAGTATTGGATAAAATGAACAAAATGAATTAAAAAAGGACGGACAATAATACGCAACAAGAACAAAATAAGAAACAAACTGAAGGAAACTGCAGAAAAAATACTAAACCAACGTACTTTAATAAATGACAGTGGATGGACACACATGGTTTATTGATTATATTTATTAAAGAGTAAATAAAATGAGAAATTAATACAAAACTGACAAAATAATAAATAACCTGAAAAAATAAGCAAAAAAAAAAGATTTAAATATTAATGTTTTTGTCTGAAATCCTCATGAACAGGACATCTGACAGCTGGAGACATGATGTGTCCCAATATTTATGTCCATACAGTTTACAAACACTAATATTTCCTTAAAGTTTAATGGGAGAAATTGAAGAAAAAAAAAAACAGGTTAAAAAAAAAAGAACAAAAACAGCTGAAGTATTCAATAAAATGAACAAAAGTAATGAAAAAATTACAAAAAAATAATATTTTATTGTTATATATTTCCTTATAGTTTGATGGTAGGTTTTTCTTCCTCAGTCAGATGTGATGACAGTAGACGGTTAGATGTGGTAGAAAATTATTATTTACTGTCAGAGCAGGAAAAATATTATAGAAATTTAGAGGTAGAACCTTGAAAATCAGTCATGTATAAAAAAAAAAACCCAAACTAAACTAAATCAATGTCGAGAGAAATGAAATCAAAACCATCTCAATTTAAACCAATGATAATCTATCCCATAATATAAAACTCTATTCTGACATTAGTCCTTATTGTTTTGGATCCCAGACCCCTGTTAGAAAACAAACACCTGAATCCAACGTGTCCACATACTTTTGTCCATATATTTTACACATTAAAGACAGTTTTATGGTCGTTTCTCCATCGTTTGGTTCCGTTTCTTCGATCTGAGGAACATTTGTTTGGTCACATTTGTCCGTTCTGTCAGTTTTGTCATGTGTCGCTCGTCACAGGACATATTGTGTGTTACCACCGAGGTTTCAGTTCCAGTCTGACATTTACCGACCGACCACGACAGCAGACATGAAAGAGGAGGAGGAGGATGGAGGACTGATGACTGGACCAGGACTGATGACTGGACCAGGACTGATGACTGGACCAGGACTGATGACTGGACCTGACTGATGACTGGACCAGGACTGATGACTGGACCAGGACTCAGAAACCACACACAAAACCCACAACCAGAACCAAACAGGTTCAGTGAACACAACACGAGTCACATTCAGTCGACTTTTACATGTTTATCGTTGGTTTTATTTCAATTTTCCGTCTTTTACAAAATATTTTTTAATTTATTGTTTTTTCTTTTACATTTTTTAATATTTTTTTCATCTTACACATCATTTTTGTTTTGTTACATTTTTAACATTTTTTTCTCTTCTGTCAGTCTGTCCCAGGGCAGCTGTGGCTGCAAATGGAGTTTACCACCACCAGAGTGTGAATGTGAGAGCGAATGAATAATGGGTCAATAATGTAAAGCGCTTTGGGTGTCTAGAAAGGCGCTATATAAATCCAATCCATTATTACTATTATTATTATTATTATTATTATTATTATTATCTTGCATTTTTGACAGTTTTTGCATCATTTTTGTTTTGTTACATTTTTAGACATTATTTTCATCTTTTACAATATGTTCATCTTGTTTTTCATTGGTTATATTGTTTCCATTTTTTGTCTTTTACAGCATCTTTTCTGCATATTTTAAATAATTGTTTCTTTTATATATATATATATATATATATGTGTGTGTGTGTGTGTGTGTGTATATATATATATATATATATATATATTTTTATTTTTTTTTTTGTCAGTTTTTTTCACATCGTTTTCATCTTTTTGCATCTTCATCTCTTCTTTCACATCATTTTTGGTTTGTTGGATTTTTAACGTTTTTTCATCTTGTATTTTTGTTATAGTTTTTACATCATTTTTGTTTTGTATCTTTTCTGTTTTTTGTTAGTTTTATACATTTTTTCATCTTATTTTCATTATCTTCATCTTGTTTTTCGTTGGTTTTCATGTATTTCCATTTTTTAGTTTTTAAAAAAAATATTTTTACCATTTTTTCGTCTTGTGTCTTTTACACTCGTTTTCATTTTCCCATGTTTTATGTCATTTTTATCTCATTTTATCTTTAACATTATGTTCATCTTGTTTTTCATTATGTGGCTTTTAATTATTTTAGGTTTTTGAAGATCTTTCCATTTCCTCTATAAGCTTTTACTCTTCAGTGTAAGTCTTTTTAATTTTTTCACAACAAGACAAAGACGACATCAAAGACACAAGATAAAAACAACACAAAAGACAAAACAAGATGAAAACACAAAACAACTTAAACCACTGAGCACGACAAAAACATTACAAAAGACAATTAGTCCTGACTCTGACTCACATAATTAACAGAAATGACTAAAATACTTAGAATTCAGTGTTTGGAGAATGAACTTATTGCTGTTTAATGGCTTTAATGACAAAAACTAAAGATCATTTAATATTAAATCTACAGGATATTTGTGTTTTTAGCTGTTACAGTTTGACTCCAGCAGAGGGCAGCACATCCCATCCTCTGGTCAAACAGTGGATGTAACCGCTGTGTTTAATGTGTGGTCTACAGAGTGTGTTTTCCCGTTTATCTTTATCTGTACACGTCACAAAAATACAAGAAGGTTTCAAACTCGTTGAAACTCGTCCAAGACACAAAAAAACATTTATTCAATGTTTCATTTACCCTTAAATCACAAAAAACACATACAAAACTCTTACAGTAGGGTTAGTGAGTGGTTCTATATGCACGGTTGCTATGGAGATGCCATTCACTTAATACCTGGTTGCTATGGAGATTCCATTCGCTTCATGCATGGTTGCTATGGAGATTCGCACCACTTTAGGCAGAGTGGTTAAACTGATTTCCGTCACTTTATTCATGGTTGCCACGGAGATTCCTACCACTTTATGCATGGCTGCTATGGAAATTACCGCAACTTTATGCATGGTTGCTATGGAGATTACAGCAACTTTATGCATGGTTGCTATGGAGATTACCTCAACTTTATGCATGGTTGCTATGGAGATTACCTCAACTTTATGCACGGTTGCTATGGAGATTACCTCAACTTTATGCATGGTTGCTATGGAGATTCACATTGCTTCGTACAGACGTGTTAGACTGATTTCCATTACTTTATGCTTAGTTTCTATGGAGATTTCCACTGCTTTACGCACGGTCACTGTGGAGATTCCCGCCACTTTATACATGGTTGCTATGGAGATTCCAGCCACTTGTCAATGAAGAACAGATGGTGAAAAAACAAGAGTTACCTTCAGGGAAAAACTGAAACAGAAGCATCAGAAAAATGATCAGGTTCAATTCCGCATGTTCCTGAGTCCAGTCTGAACTGTAATCTGATTTAAATGTAGTCTGGTATAAATGTAATATGGTTTATAAATGTAATCTGATTTAAATAAAAAATGGTATAAATGTAATCTGATTTAAACATAATTGGGTATAAATGTAATCTGGTTTAAATGCAGTCTGATTTAAATATAATCGGGTATAAATGTCATCTGGTTTAAATGTAATCTGATTTAAATATAATCGTTATAAATGTAATCTGATTTAAATATAATTGGGTATAAATGTCATCTGGTTTAAATGTAATCTGATTTAAATATAATCGTTATAAATGTAATCTGATTTAAATATAATTGGGTATAAATGTAATCTGGTTTAAATGTAATCTGATTTAAATATAATCGTTATAAATGTAATCTGATTTAAATATAATTGGGTATAAATGTCATCTGGTTTAAATGTAATCTGATTTAAATATAATCGTTATAAATGTAATCTGATTTAAATATAATTGGGTATAAATGTAATCTGGTTTAAATGCAAACTGATTTTAATATAATTGGGTATAAGTGTAATCTGATTTAAATTTAACATGGCATAAATGTAATCTGATTTAAATTTTAAATGGTATAAATGTAATCTGGTTTAAATGCAATCTGATTTAAATATAATTGGTATGAATGCAATCTGGTTTAAATGCAATCTGATTTAAATATAACTGGGTATAAATGTAGTCTGGATAAAATGTAATCTGATTTAAATATACTCTGGTAGAAATGTAATCTGGTTTAAATGTAATCCGATTCAAATATAATCTGATTTAAATATAATCTGATTTAAATACAGTCTTGTTAAATGTAACTCAGTATAAATGTAATCTGGTTTACATGTAATCCGGTGTAAATATAATCTGGTTTAAATGTCATCAGATTTAAATGTAATCTAGTTTAAATTTAATCTGATTTAAATACAGTCTGTTTTAAATGTAGTCCGGTATAAATGTAATCTGGTGTAAATATAATCTGTTTTAAATTTAATCTGATTTAAATGTAATCTGTTTTAAATTTAATCTAATTAAATGTAATCTTTATTAAATTTAATCTGATTTAAATGTGATCTGTTTTGAATGTAATCTGTTTTAAATGTAATCTGGTTTAAATGTTTCTTTCAGACGATGCAGAGCAGTGACTGTATCTTCGAGGCCGTGGAGCAGCAGGACCTGGACACGGTCCAGATCCTGTTGTACCAGTTCTCAGCTGAGGAGCTGGACCTGAACACGCCCAACAGCCAAGGCCTGACGCCGCTCGACATCGCCATCATGACCAACAACACGCCCATCGCCAAACTGCTGCTGAAGGCCGGAGGCAAAGAGAGTCCACACTGTGAGTAAGAAGGGCAGCGAAAACACACCCACATTTACCAGACAAGGGCTGAATGATCACTATTATTATTATTATTATTATCATTAATAATAATAATAATAATAATGATAAAGCACATTTTTTTCCTCAGATGAACTGAAAATGAGAAGGTTGACTTTAATAAGATTATATCAAAATGAGCAAAACCATCAACTAATGACCAAAACTGAAGAACAAAATAACAAATATTTACAAAATAAAGAACAAAAACAACTAATTAGCAAGATGATTGATGAAATGAATGAAAAATAAGGCAAAATAATTAATTTTTTCATTTTCCTTCATTCATTTATTTATTTTGAACAGAAGAAAAAAAGGAACTAATATCTGAGCAAATACATTAATAAAGGCGATCAAGACAAAATAGCAACTGCCATGTACACTAGTAATAACAAAATAAATTTAATATGTATTGTTCAAAAAGGGGTGGGGCGAAGAAAACTTACTAAATCCCACCTCCATCTCACATTTATACAACAGAACACATGACTTTTACTTCCTTAATGATATTGAATATAATGAATGTAATGAATAAAATGATCAGCATATTGAACAAAACTGAGCAAAACATTGAACAAAAAAAACAAAATATTTGACAAAAAGAACAACAGCCAATGAGTAAAATAATGAAATGAACAAAATGATGTAACTAATCAATAACAGAATCAATCAAATGGAAAAAACAAACACATTTATCAACAAAATAATCAAAATAATCAGTAAAAAATTATTTTTAAAAGCAATCGACAATATGACCAAAAGTAAAAAAAATAAATCAATAAAATGAAGAAAAGTTGATCTGAGTTCAGTCTGTTTGACTCTAAATGTGAAACGTTGTGTCCAAATGTGGGACATGAGGGGACCAGACTGTCCCCCATAAACCTGTTCAACCCTGTAGACCCTTAGACCCCCCCCCCCCCCCCCCCCCCCATAAACTGTCAGACTCCTGTACACCCCCCCCCCCCAGTCCCTGATCCTCGTCCTGGTGTCCAGTGTTGACTTTACCGTCTCCTTTAACGAGGTTTGTCGTTTAATGGTTTAACTTTTCCAATGATGCGTGTAACGTCTGTAATTACAGCCCAGTGATTTATGGAGTTGCGGGGGGGGGGGGGGGGGTCCAATCACAGAGTAAACAGTGTCCTCCAGAGACACAGCATCATTCCACCACAACCAAGGAAGTCCAGTCCACATGGAGCAGGACTAAACCCTCTGGAGCCTGGACCGGACTTTCCTGGACTGAACTCTGCAGGGATAGGATTTACCTGGACCCAGACCGGACTCACCTGGACCTGATTCACCCAGACTGGACTCTTATGGACCTAAACTGGACTCACCTGGGATAGGATTTACCATGTCCTGGACCTGACTTTCCTGGACTGGACTCATATGGGCCCGGACTGGAGTCACCAGGGATAGGATTTACCTGGACCCGGACCGAACTTTCCTGGACTGGACTCCCCTGGACTCTGATCCAGAATAAAAGAACTTTTAATAATATTCACTTTATTTTATTGAAACTTTCATAATTTTCCCACATTATTTTGTCCATTTGGTCATTTTATTTATGACTATTAATTAATATTTGATAGTATTTACAGATTTTTTTTTTTGATCATTTTGGTTTTTTGTTTAATGGTTGGTTAATTGGAACACAGAACAGAACCTGAACCTCCTCACACATGCACCTGGTTCTGATCCAGATAGAACAGACGCTGACGTACAGGGACGCTGGTGTTGCATCTGCTTTGCGTTGCTGTGCGGTGTGTTGTCGGTGTGTTGTCAGTGTTAATGCGTCTCCGTCTGTGTTGTTTTACGAGGCCCCTGGGGTCCGGGGGTCCGGGGGTCCGGGGGTCCGGGGGTCTTTCTCTATATTTAGCCTGGTGTCCAGACAATGAGCTCCAGTGTTGGGCTCCTGGTCTTCACGCGGCACTTCGTTAACTCTCTTCGTTTCCATGCCACACATTCACCAGTCTGATGCGGCGTTCATTAACCCCGCCCCCACACCAGAACGCTCTGAAATAACACTGATGGAGAGTTAACCCATAAAAGACCCTCAACTATTTTCATCACAACTGATTTATCAGCAGTTATTGTTATAATATTCTGCGTTTTACAGTTTCAGTGAAAATCTGTTGTTTTTTTCCTGTCTGTAATCTGCTGATCATGTAGATCACAGGTGTCAAATATGCGGCCCGCAGGCCAGTACCAGCCCACCAACGGTTCCACTGTGGTCCAAAGTGGAAAAACTACACTGAAGATGTAAACAGTCAAGGGTTAGTTCAGGTTCCACATACAGAGCAATGTCAACTACAGTAAAGTAACAACAGAATAAAATATAAATAATGACTGCTCTTAGGTTAACGTGGAATAAATATGACATTATGCCTGTAAATAATAACAACAACAAATGTTTGTTCTTTGTTTTAGTGCAAAAAATTACATTTAATTATGAAAATATTTAACTATAACTATCCTTTAACAATAACATAAGTACTGTTTATTTCAACTTAGTAAAGTACTGTTTATTTTAACTAAGTGAAGTACAGTTTATTTTCACATTCAGACAGTAAAGTACCATTTATTTTAACTTAGTAAAGTATTGTTTATTTTCATGTTCAGACAGTAAAGTACAGTTTATTTAAACATAGTAAAGTACTGTTTATTTTTACGTTAAGACAGTAAAGTACCGTTTTTGGACGCCTCCTCCATGTTTGAGCTCGTTGTTCAGGTGTGACTGTTTAAAGGTCTGAAATCGTCTGGTCATATTCTGACTAAACTGACGACGACACTTTAACGTGTCCACAGTCTGAAGCCACAGTCAAACAGAATACCTCTGCATGGGGATGAATCCGTCCACGGCCCAGAATGCATCAGTGCGACCTGTAGACTTAGTGAAGGTGTAGATATGGACACACACACACACACACACGGCGGCTGATGAATGAGGCGTGTGTTTGTGGGCTGTTTGTTTGTTTAATCTGCTGTTCATGCTCCATGAGACAGAGTTTACACTGGAAACAGAGCAGGGTTCAGACTGTAAAACTGCACGGGATTATGGGTAAACGGACCAGAACAGCAGACCAAGGCAGTGGAGTGACGGATGGACGGACGGATGGACAGAAGAAGGGCTACAGTCAAAGCTGTTGAACCCTTTAAGGACCACCGTTAGAACAGGCCCACATTTATTTATGGTGTTTGTTTTTACCCAATTCTGTTGCACCTTTTTTCAGGCAAAACTTAACTTTCAATATCCGCACTGGAAAAAATCTAAATCTGACCAAGTGTATTTTTCTCATTTATAGTCCAAATATCTCATCACACTTAAAATCAGACAGAATCACCTAAAGAGGAACTTTTCAGTGAGATACAGGGTGACCCAAAAAAAACGGGAACTTTTGAAGTGCGTATTGGCAGACATGAGCAAGTGGCAGCACTGCGAGACAGTGACCTTGAGCAAGTAAACACACCCCCATTTCAGTAACCATTGGCGGCTGTGCGAGCATTGTTCGGTAAGTGTGTGATCTCAAGATTCGGTAACGTTCCCTGGCCCCCTAGATCGCCAGATTTGTCCGTTTGTGATTTTTTTCGTGTGGGGCTATCTCAAGAGTAAAGTGTACACGACTCGACCAAGAACTCTGGATGAGTTCAAACAGAGAATTCAGGATGAAATTCACAGTATCCCAGCTGAGATGTTGCAGCGGTCAATGAAGAATCTCAACAGCAGATTTCAAGAATGCATTCGTACAGGAGGACGCCATCTACAGGAAGTAATTTTTAAAAAATGAAAATTCCATCATTGTTTCTTAAATGGCATGGTTTAAGGTTTCAATTACTATGAATAAAATGTTTTTCTTCCATCACTCTTGGTTTTATTGGATTGTTAAAAAGTTCCCGTTTTTTTGTGTCACCCTGTATAAGAACTAATTTATAGACAATAGATCTGGAAAATATGATTTCTAGAAATCTTACCGAGATAATTTTCACTTGTTCCATTGGCAGATTTTTTGCTTCATTCAAGCAAAAATATCTCGTATTATTTTTTTTAAACTTGTTTTTAGAGTGGCATTTTTCCAGTGTGTCCACTATTATTTGTAATAAATGATTAAAATAGTGTGTTATATTACCAGTGTCGATCTGCTGGTGAATTTACCTGCTCATACCAAATAAAGATACAAAAAAAAAAAAATAGTGTGTTATAGTTAAAATAAAAAAATAATTATTTTTTTTTAAATCATATTTCTGATGAAAAACACCTGGAAAAGTTCAGAACGAAACTTTATGAGATTATAGAAAATAAACTTTCAACTATTTTCCATGTGCTCAAACATTTTAGTTTGTCTAGATCATTCTGTTTCTATGTCCTTCTTTTTATTTTTAGTTATTTTTGGTCATTTTTAGCCTGTGTCATCAATCAACTATCAATGAACTATACAAACTGAAAAAATACTGATAAAAACAGTGAAAAAGGCTGAAAAAAAAACAACCTGTAAAACTCAACAAAAACATGTCAAAACACACTAGTAGGACACTCCAAAACAGCACTGTCACTATCATATACAATTATTTACAGAATTTAACACTAAAATCTCGCTAAAACACTGATAAAAGTAATTTAAAAAATCTTCCATGTCTCTCTCACCGACTGCACTCTGCTGCTCTATCTGCCGCCCACTTCCACCCCTTCCCCTCAGCCAATGCACACCTCTACCCTAATGTGTTCTATATATATATATATATATATATATATATATATATATATATATATATATATTAAAAAGATACTGGTAGAAAGACTGAATTTCCTTCATTTCCCAGAAGTCCACAGTCTGAACTGTATCAGTGCATGAATATTATTACTGTAGGACAACTGTGACCCAGTCCACCCTCTGCAGATGGTTAACACTGATAAGTTAAAAAAAAAAAAAAAACCTATATGGATGATTTTAATGCAAAAAGTAAATAAAATAGGTTTTAAAAACATTTAACTATGTATTTTTAAAATCTTTGAGAGTTTTATGTAGAACCATGGTGTTTTATACACAAAATCAATAATAATAATAATTATATAGTTCATTTTGTTGATTATTTTCCTGTATTATTTTGTCCACTGTTATTGATTATTGTTCATTTTTTGATCCTCTTATTGATTATTTTCAATATTTTTTAGTATTTTGTTGATGACTGTTAATCTTTTGTTCATTGTTATTCAGTTTGTTGATAATTTTTTTTCATCATTGATTATTTTATTCTTTTATTTATTGTTTTCTCCATTGTTCATTTTTTGGTCTTTTTTATTCTAAATACTTTATTTTTGTTGATTTTATTGATGATTAGTTCAGATTTGTTAATATTCTGGATTATTTGATTCATTTTTATTCATGTTATTGATCGTTTTCTTTGCATTTGTGAGTTTTTGATTCATCTGTTTATTTTTGTTCATTTTATCCTTATTTTGTGACTGTGTGAGTATTTAATCTGGTCCAGATTCAGTCCTGGTCTTGGGTCGGTCCGTGTGTTCCCTCTTTCAGTCACGTTCCGCAGTTCAGCCTTGGTTCATTCCTTCAGGTTCTCACATGGCCGTGGTTGTCGTGTCTGTTTGTGTGTCTTTGTGTGTGTTTGTGTGCTTTGTGTTGCGTTAACCTTCACACCCTCCTCCGCAAATTCAGCGTTCACAGCGTCCATCCTCAGACCAGCAGAGTCCACGTTCACAGGTGGAAACGTGGACCTCTGTTCCAGACGGACCCTCGTATTCAGTGGAACGGTCACGTTGGTTTGGGTTTTTGTGTCTTAAACTTTAGAGCCGACCACGTTGACTCTGAAAATGTGCTGTTTTGTGTCTTTGTTGCGTCCAGTCGTCAGCGTGGAGAGTCGCGAGGCCCACCTGAGCTCCCTGGTCCAGGAGGCGGAGCGTCGGGCGGCCGACCTGGCGGCGCAGGCCCAGAGGGACGGCCTTTCCCTGGAGGCGTGTCACAAAGACAAACAGCTGAGGGCCTGGGAGTGGAGGAGCAAACTGTACAAACGCATGAGGACCGGCTTCCAGCACGCACGTGAGTCCACAGAGGACCAGGACCAGGTCCAGGTCTGAGGCACGGGAGTCCACAGCAGACCAGGACCAGGTCACACCAGGTCCAGGTCTGAGGCACATGAGTCCACATCAGACCAGGTTCAGGTCTGAGGCACGTGAGTCCACATCGAACCAGGTCCTGGTCTGGTCAGAGGCCTGTGAGTCCACATTGGACCAGGTCTGCACACCCTGGTCTGGTACACTATCTGGGGCATAACCTTGTGTTTTCAGGTCTTGTTGCCATGGGGATTTAGACGTAAACCACTTTTTTAAAACTGAAATCATGAAACCGGGTCTGACAGTTCTGATCCAGGTCTAATGGTTCTGATCTGGGTCTGACGGCTCTGATCTGGACCTGACAGTTCTGATCCAGGTCTAATGGTTCTGATCTGGGTCTGACGGCTCTGATCCGGACCTGACAGTTCTGATCCAGGTCTAATGGTTCTGATCTGGGTCTGACGGCTCTGATCCGGACCTGACAGTTCTGATCCAGGTCTAATGGTTCTGATCTGGGTCTGACGGCTCTGATCCGGACCTGACAGTTCTGATCCAGGTCTGACGGTTCTGATCTGGGTCTGACGGCTCTGATCCGGACCTGACAGTTCTGATCCAGGTCTGACGGTTCTGATCTGGGTCTGACGGCTCTGATCCGGACCTGAAAGTTCTGATCCAGGTCTAATGGTTCTGATCTGGGTCTGACGGCTCTGATCCGGACCTGACCGTTCTGATCCAGGTCTAATGGTTCTGATCTGGGTCTGACGGCTCTGATCCGGACCTGACAGTTCTGATCCAGGTCTGACGGTTCTGATCTGGGTCTGACGGCTCTGATCCGGACCTGACAGTTCTGATCCAGGTCTGACGGTTCTGATCTGGGTCTGACGGCTCTGATCCGGACCTGACAGTTCTGATCCAGGTCTGACGGTTCTGATCTGGGTCTGACGGCTCTGATCCGGACCTGACAGTTCTGATCCAGGTCTGACAGTTCTCTTTGACTCTGTCGTGGACTGAAGGCCGAGGGTTTTCAAGTGTGGGTGTGTTATTGTTTTCTTCGCTGGACTCAGCTGTAAATGTAATTAACGGAGTTTAATGGTTAAATGTCAGCGTTTCTTCTACACGGGTTAGTTTAATTCTGAGGCTCATGAAGGTTTACAGTTATTATGGGATGTTTTTGTCTTTGCTAAGTTGCTGTTTGTTGCTCCATGGTTCAGACTAAACTGTGACAGTTCTGACCTCGTTTGTTGGATTCAAACAGATCTGTAGTTCAGATACTGACGACACAAACCAACAGAAAACAGGATTAGTGGTTTTACTGTGGCTGTTTTAGTCTAAAAACAGAGCTAAGCTAACAGAGCTATACTGTAACCTGTCAGCTGACGTGAAGATTATCAGTCACAGTTAGGGATGTAACGATTACCAGTATAGCGATAAACGGCGGTAAAATTGCAGACGGTCAATATTACCATTTAAATTCTAATTCTCATGATAACTGTGTTTGATTACTGCACTTTTAAGGGAAAAATATGCCCATGTAAAGATCTACTTTTATGTCAAATATTTGAGTATAGTTTTAATTTATTACAATTTTAATTTTATATACCTAATATTTGGAACCGATATTCACTATTAAAGTCTTTGAAAAGGTTCGTTAAGCATCTGTGTTATTTATGCAATAAATTATATACATTTTTCAAATCGGATTTTATTTTTTTTTTTTTGTGTGTGTGTTTTCTGGCCTTTTATGTTTGTATAGTAGGTTAAAGTGAAAAAATAATAGACAGATGATATAAATGAAGTTGTGCTGAAAAAACAGATCCCAAACATGGGTATAGTAACCATTTGTTTATATAGTATATAACGGCAAAATCAAAAGGACTGAAAAACGGACAAAATAGGCTCAGACCACTAAGGGTTAATATTTGAATGTTTCTGACACAGAAGGTACGCTGTGCCTTTTATTTTATTTTATTTATTTATTTTTCAAAATACAGCTTTAAATTATTTCAGTGTGTGTATCAGTACTTTTTGAACATTTTGAGCACACTTTCAACGATACCACGATAATAATGATAACCATGATAAATTTGGTCACAATAACCATGATATGAGATGTTCATGTGGTTCCATCCCTAGTCACAGTGTTATTAGAGTTTTTATATATAGTTTTTTTTTGGCCCCTGCTCAGGTGCCCCGGAGGCCCCGTCTATGGTCCGTCTGAGCGTGAGCAGTAGCAGCTCTTTGACCGTCACCTTCCAGGAGCCCAGCTGCCTCAACTCCACCGTGGTGACCAAATACAAAGGTAAAAACCCCACCCCCGCTTAGTTAGAGTTCGTCACCGGTGGTTTTCATTCACTGATCATGTGCAGTTTGTGTTTCTGAAAAACAAACCAACAAAGGTCATGATTGTACGTTTGTTTTTTCATTTTCTCATGTTTTTTGTTTGAAATGTTAATACTATAGATTAGACTGAAATAAAAGTAAACACCGTCTGCACATCTGAGGTATTAATGATGGAAATATTTAGTTTTCTTGATCATCACGTGTCCATGAAAAATAAATGAAGCGTTAATGTCTTGTTATTTAATTAAATGTAGATGTTATTGTTTTTACACTGTAGACTCATTCCAGGTGAACGTTCTGTGTAGAACAAAGGTTCTGTACACAGTTCATCTGTACATGGACGTATAGCCTGTGTGTGTTTGTGTCCTCGTCTGGTGTTTCCAGATCGATCCGTTAACGAGGCCTGAGGCAGCTCTGAAGGTCGACGTCAATCAGCTCGTGGGCCGACGCATCGATCTGTGTTCTTAACGTGTTCTTAACGTGTTTTTACTGTGTTTCAGTGGAGTGGAGCTGTCTGAAGGATTTCTCTCTTCTGGTTGGAGAGCTGGTCTTGGACAATCTGACCACGTTGAAGTGCACCGTCAACGGCCTCACCACGGTAACCACACTGTTTACTGTCACCACGGTAACCACACTGTCTACTGTCGCCACGGTAACCACACTGTCTGTCACCACGGTAACCACACTGTCTACTGTCGCCACGGTAACCACACTGTCTGTCACCATGGTAACCACACTGTGTACTGTTGCCACGGTAACCACACTGTTTACTGTTGCCACCGTAACCACACTGTTTACTGCCACCATGGTAACCACACTGTCTACTGTTGCCATGGTAACCACACTGTTTACTGTCACCACGGTAACCACACTGTGTACTGCCACCATGGTAACCACACTGTCTACTGTCGCCACGGTAACCACACTGTCTCCTGTCACCACAGTAATCACACTGTTTACTGTCACCACGGTAACCACACTGTTTACTGTCGCCACAGTAATCACACTGTCTATTGTCGCCACGGTAACCACACTATTTACTGTCGCCACGGTAACCACACTGTCTACTGTTGCCACGGTAACCACACTGTTTTACTGTCGCCATGGTAACCACACTGTGTACTGCCGCCATGGTAACCACACTGTTTACTGTTTTACTGTTGCCATAGTAACCACGCTGTGAAGCCATGACCCGCCCTACTCTGCCTCTAATTGGCTAGTACTCGCTGCCTTCACTGATTAGATTGGTTAACTTTAGGCATGAGGACTGATGAGCCAATCAGAGGCAGAGTAGGGCGGGTTATGCCAAGGAGAATTTTGTTAACTCATGCCGACCACCTCTGGAACCTGATTGGACACGCCAGGTGCCAGTGCCAACCCAGTTGATTGACAGGTCACTGCACATCTCATTGAAAGATAAGCAATTATTGGGATTGCAAACAAGAAAGGCAGAATAAACGTATTTCAAGTGAGTGACACATACCGAGAGAACCTACTTTTATGGAATCCATAATTCTGAGGTCAGTTTTAAAGTGGTTTCAGAATGAGTCACTGAATGAGTCACAAACTACTGGTCACATGACTGCACATTTAGAGAAGAGATGGTGTCACCAACAGTTAAACTGTGTGAGAAGGGTAACATTATAAAAGGCTAACATTATGAAAGGCTAATGTTATGAAAGGCTAACGCTATGAAAGGTTAACGCTACGAAAGGCTAACGTTCTCCTCTGTTTGCCTCCTGTTGAATCCATTTCCATTCATACAGTATTCTTGTGTTTCCAGTAAAACCTACAACCTGCTCCTGATGGTCATGATTATTTTATAATAGTGAACAAATACTACTGATGGACTTTTGGGTAAAATAAATAAAGTAGTCTGACATGTCACTGTTTCTGAAACAGGGCGTTTTTCTGAACTACTTTAAAAAAAAAAAAAAGTAAAATTTGATAGTGTACCCACTTCTCCAGGGACCACTACACCACTGTCTGTTTGTAAATGTGACATATTATATTCCACACGTCTGAAGTGGAACAGGGTTGTGTGATTATTGTAACAGGGTTGTGTGTAACGGGTTGTTTTTGTGTTTGTTTTTGTGGGTTTTTTTCAGGGTCGTCTGTACTACGTGCGAGTGTCGGCCTATAACATGAAGGGCTGGGGTCCGACGGCCTCGTCTCTGCCTCCATGTGCAGCTCCTTCCAGTCAGTTTTGAACACTTACTCATGTTAACACCATACACTCATGTAATTAGCCACTGTTTGACCTTAGATCAATATCAAAAATAATCAAACAGAATCTCCTATTGTGTGAGTCTTTAACTCAGTGAAAAATAATCTTAAATGGTTTAAAAACCTTTAATTGCTTTGACTGTCGGACAGAGACAGCAATGAAATACTTTAGTTAAATGAATATCAATGAAAAAATACAAATTTAAAGGTATCGTCTAATGATTTAGCAATCAGTAATAAACGAACCAGTAGATCAGTCCTCATGTCAATATATGGTCTTTACATTTGATAAAAGAAAATATTTTACAAAAAGGAAATTATGAATTTTTACTTCACTGATTTTGGTTTGTCTTTATAAAATTTATATACAGAATATATTACAGACTTTGATGTTAAAGTTGCAAATTTACAACAGTCATGAAGCATCCAAAAAGTCATTCTTCTCGGCAATTAAAGTGGTACATTTATGAGAACAAAGTGAGAATATAATTGGAGATCAAAATCACAAATTTACAACAAACTCAGATTAAAGTCATATATAATGAAAAAAAATGCATTTATTCTCTGATATTTAATTTGCAAATTTACCAAAAAAAAAAAAAAGTGAACATTCTCTGCAATCAAAGCTGGATAATGGATGAGAAAAAAATAATACAAATACTTTAAGATTAATGTCAAAAGATGACCAAAAAACAAACCTAAATACTGTCTTAGTATTTATTTATTTATTTAAATTTTATTATTTATTTAAATCCAGGTTAAAGACCTACCTGTTCTCAGCTGCATTTGGATCAGCTTATTCTTTTAAGCTTAAAATTTTTATCTGTTTTATCTGTTTTTCTGATTTATCTATTTTTCTGATTTTGTTTTGTTTTTGTTTGTTTTTCTCATGCCTATACTTTTTATGGCTTCTGCTGTAATGCTTCTAATGTTTTATGTGAAGCACTTTGAATTGTCTTGTACATGAAATGTGCTATAGAAATAAACCTGCTCTGAGACCAAAGCAGCAAAATTAATCATAATTTCTGCTAAAATGTAATGATCATGCCAGTTTACATTTAAAAATTCTAAATATTTATCATTTGTTTATTTATTTTTGTAAGTGTTTTGTCTCATGAAGTGAAAACAGAAAAATGAGAATAAGGGTTAGTGACGATCAGAAACATGATGGGATCGTTCATACAAACAATAAATGTACCAATAAATACAACAGTCAAGAGTTTTACATGAGAAATCACAGAAACAGAAGTAAAAGCTGAAGAGAAAGAACGAACATTTATTTTCTGACTGCTTTGGCCTTGTTTTAACACGACCTGGTCATTGTACAGTAGAACAGGGTTTTTTATTTATTTATTTATTTATTTATTGTTTTCCAGTGTTGTCGGTAGTAGAAGAAGGTGATTGATTAATTGATTTCTTGTTTATTTTATTGGTACAGATACATGTACAGGGTTTGCACCGAACGCTAACTTTGGACACTTACAAAATGAAAACGGTGAAATAGGATGTATGATGAGTCCAGTTGAAGGGGAGTTCAGTAAATATTGAGGTGTCTAATGTTGGGATCTTTTCAGTCAGAACAGGGCTGCAGTTTTTCGCTCTCATTGTTGGTGTAAGGGTTAAATTGTCAGTAGTAACAGGGTTTGTACTGGACCACAGTGTGAACGTTCGTCACGACTCTGTGGAGTTGGAGTGTTTTGGCCTTGAGCTTTGTGAATGTGTGGATATAATCATATTGTGTCTTTGTGTTGGAGTGTCAAACTGTGTGTTTACAGCGCTTACTAAACCTCCAGGAGGACTGAACCGCCGTTCCCACAATCCTTTTATACACAGAGTACAACATGTATCCTGTAGGTGGTGGACTGAAATGAGTCTGCAGCACAAAATGAAAAACCATTGAAGAGCTCCTCATTTCACCATTTAATCTGAATTCATGCTTATCTGAAAGTCTTTGTATAAAATATAATTTATTTAATTCAAGTGTTTGACTTTCAAACACCTTTGACTGAATTTCACAATTAACATTTGTGACATAAATTAAGCAAAATACTGACCCATCACAATGAAAAGACATTCAACTGGCAAATAAGAAAAACAGCAGGAAAGATGCAACGAAATGAAAATGATGTAAATAATATAAAAAACGACCAAAACAGTTTTAAAGACACAAGAAGAAGCTGCTGAGACAAAACCAGAGTAAAAGAGTTCACATGAAAACAACAAAATAAAACAAAGTAAAAGTTCAAACAGCCTGAAAGACGCAAACAAGGTAAAAAAAAAAAAAAAGACGGAAAAAACAGCTATTAATTAATATTTAACGGATGTTCAATAAATATTAAATATCGTGTTTTCTTCGTCAGATTGGAGGGAGAGTGACGGACGGGAGCCGAAGAGGCGGGGCCAAATCGAAGCCATGGAGCGTCTTCTACAGCAGGTCCGAGCAACGCACAGTCACTACTGCTGTGGAGGTAAGTCGCAGATATACGAAATGTTAACGATGTCGCAAAACTACCAAATATTATCCACAGTCACTACTGCTGTGGAGGTGAGTCGCAAATGTACAGAATGTTAACCATGTCGCAAAAATACCAAATATTATCCACAGTCACTACTGTTGTGGAGGTGAGTCGCAAATATACGAAATGTTAATGATGTCGTAAAAATGTTAAATATTATTCACAGTCACTACTGCTGTGGAGGTGAGTCGCAAATGTACGAAATGTTAACAATGTCACAAAAATACGAAATATTATTCACAGTCACTACTGCTGCGGAGGTGAGTCACAAATGTACGAAATATTAACGATGTCGCAAAAATATGAAATATTATTCACAGTCACTACTGCTGCGGAGGTGAGTCGCAAATGTACGAAATGTTAACGATGTCGCAAAAATATTAAATATTATCCACAGTCATTACTGCTGTGGAGATGAGTCACAAATGTACGAAATGTTACCCATGTCGCAAAAATACAAACTATTTACCATGCTAAAAAAGTACAAACTGTTACTGATGTCACAAAAAATATGAACTTTAACAAAATTTGCAAAAATACCAACGTTTACCAATGTTGCAAAATACAAACTATTACCAATGTGCTAAAAATATGAACTGTAACTGATGTCGCAAAACTACGAACTATTACCCACAGATGTTACTTCTTTGATCAGTTCTTTTCATTTGGATTCAGTCGCAAATATAATAATTTAACCCAAACTGACTAATGCCACGATATGTATCCCATAATATAAAACTATATTCTGACCAAGATTATTATCGTTAACGAAAACTAAGGAAATGATGAAAACTAGAATTGAAAAACCATTTTCGTTAACTGAAATAAATAAAAATTATAATGAAAAGAAAAAAACGTTAACTAACTGAAACTGTATTGTGTGTTTACAAAACTAACTAAAACGTATAAAAATTATGGATAAAATTCCCTTTGTTTTCGTCTTTGTCAATGTCGGATTGATATGAAAGCGATTTATTTCGCTCTAACATTTTCTGTGCTGTCACCATCCGACACTTTTTGCTCCGTCACTTGTGTTCACTTGTGGTTTCCAGTCGTCTTCTGGTCCCCACTCTACCTGGAAACATGGAGACTAAAGCAGCAGAGTCCTGTCTGGGATTTATTTGAATACGACGACAGAGAAGAAGAGAAAAGAGACCACTGAACTAAAACTAATACTAAAACTAAGCATTTAGAAAAAAATGAAAACTAATAAAAACTATCAAACCTGCTCTAAAACACATTAAAACGAAATGAATTACAGAAAAAAAAAAGTCAAAACTAAAAACTAAACCATAATGAAAAATCCAAAACTATTAGATCCTTGATTCTGACATTAGTCCTTATTGTTTTGTATCCCAGACCGCTGTTAGAAAAGAAACACCTGGATTCAACGTGTCCACAGACTTTTGGCCATATAGTATTTGTAACCCCCCTCCATTATATGAAGATTTGGGGAACACCGACTTAAAGTCAAATAAATGAAGCCATAAATTCCAGCGGACAGGCCTGATTTAATGTGGGCTCTTAATGTGTGTAAACCTCTGTGGCCCGACGCCCGAAACAACACCGTTAAAGTCCCGAACACACTCGGAGGCTTCAGCCTAAAAATAAGTGTGGGATGGAAACGCACTGGCCTCATTAATCACGTCCAAGCGGCCCCCGCCGACCCCCCACCGAAACTCATTTCTTTATTTATTCAGGGTGACGTGTGGCGCTGCGTTCGCTACCGTCGTATTATCCACCTGTCAAAGCCCGTTAAGCTCAAACAGCCAGACTTTTTACAGCTGCGGACGCTGCAACCTGTTACCGCGACAACAGCCCAGGTCCGACGGGCCGGCGGAGGCTCCGATCACACTCAGGTGGAGACGGGGATTATACCGAAGCTAAAGGTCCGAGATGGAACACAGAAGAAGAAAAGCTTCCATTAAAGTAGATGAAGGTGAAGGTTTATAACACAGACTGCAGGAAAACACAAGAAACATGATGAAAACACAAGAAACATGATGAAAACACAAGAAACATGATGAAAACACAAGAAACAAAAAGAAAACACAAGGAAAAGACAAGAAACACAAGGAAAACACAAGGAAAATACAAGGAAAACACAAGAAACAAAAAGAAAACAGAAGAAACATGATGAAAACACAAGAAACAAAAAGAAAACACAAGGAAAAGACAAGAAACAAAAAGAAAACACAAGAAACATGATGAAAACACAAGAAACAAAAAGAAAACACAAGGAAAAGACAAGAAACACAAGGAAAACACAAGGAAAATACAAGGAAAACACAAGAAACAAAAAGAAAACACAAGAAACATGATGAAAACACAAGAAACAAAAAGAAAACACAAGGAAAAGACAAGAAACACAAGGAAAACAAGGAAAATACAAGGAAAACAAGGAAAAGACAAAAAACAAAGAAAACGCAAGAAACACAAGGAAAACATGAAGAAAACACAAAACACAAGGAAAACACTGGCAAGACGACAACAAAGCAATGAATTTATGGAGACATGAACTTAACACTATAATACCATGATAATACAACAATAATATCACAATAATATCACAATAATACCACAAAAATATCACAATAATACCACAATAATACCACAATAATACCACAATAATATCACAATAATACCACAATAATATCACAATAATACCACAATAATACCACAATAATATCACAATAATACCACAATAATATCACAATAATACCACAATAATATCACAATAATATCACAATAATACTACAAGAGGCTGTTTTATTCCATCTTTTACCTTCTCCATCAGTTTCATCTCATATCTATTATATGTTTTGGGTCTGACTTGATCTTTTTTCCTAATGTTCATATTGTTGTGTCTTTTAACCTTCATCTGTTGTGATTATTCTGGCTGTTGACTCAGATGAACCTGTGTCTTCAGAACCTTTCATCTCTAAATCCTAACCAGACCAGTGGAATGGGTCGTGTTTGAAGTGTTTCCTGTTCTTCGTCCGGTTTCTGTGACAGACTTCACTCATTACCATCCACATGTACGCTCAGTGTTTGCATGTGTCTCCTGGTCAGACCATGGTCATTCTCCCATGATGCCGCTGTGACTGAGCGTTCGTTATCTTCTGTGGTTCAGTGAGCGGTTCGTCGTCCCTGCGGTCCTCAGAGGGGCCCCAGGCCCACTGTTGGACCACTGTTGGACCACTGTTGGGCCCCCTGATGCCAATCTGTAGACCACAGCGTCCCCTTGGACTGGGACTAATGAAGCGACACGGAACAAGCACCACCAAAACAGACGACAGACGCTCGCCAAAACAGACGACAGACGCTCACAAAAACAGACGACAGACGCTCGCAAAAACAGACGACAGACACTCGCAAAAACAGACGACAGACACTCGCAAAAACAGACGACAGACGCTCACAAAAACAGACGCTGGCAAAAACAGACGACAGACGCTCGCAAAAACAGACAAACATGCAAAACACACCAACAAGTGGAGCTACGGTTAAAAAAGAAACGCAAACGGACAAATGACACGAAAAAATCTGTTTAAATATGGTGTTAATGGTGTTAATGATATAAATGGTGTTAATGGTGTTAATGGTTTTAATGGTATTAATGGTATCCATGGTGTTTACTGTGGTGGTACTACTACTATTATTGATATAACTACTACTACTACTACTACTGCTGTAGTAGTTGTACTAATAGATGACACTTGGACTTCCTGAACTGAACGTCTGAACTCTGTACAAACACTGAAAACACTCTGTAATGCTTTATTTTGTCGGATGTTTCAGACTCATCGAAGCTTCCGAACCCCAGCAGGAAGCAGTCGGTTTCCAGGAGCCTCAAACACCTCTTCAACTCCTCCAACAAGTTTGTGAAAACTCTGAAAAGGTTGGTGGTGGTTTGTGATGGTGTTGGTTCAGGTGTTCCTTCTGCAGATGCGCTCACATCATTGTCTTTGCGTTTCCAGGGGCATGTACCTGGCCGCCGTCTTCTACCATAAGGACAGTCTCCTGGTGACGGCCGAGGACCAGATCCCCATCGTGGAGGTGGACGACTCCTACAGCAGCTCCCTGATGCAGGACTTCCTGTGGTTCACCAAGGTAGGTCCACAGGGTCCTGATGGTTTCTGTGGGATGGAGGACGGTTTGTTTGGACTCTGTGTGTAACCGGTTTACCGTGTCCCCCTGTGGTCCAGCTGTCCTGCATGTGGGAGGATGTCCGGTGGCTCAGACAGAGCATGTCGGTGTCCATGTCGTCGTCGTCCACCCTTCAGGCCAGACACAAAATGCTGACCGCCGCCGGACAACTGCAGGTCAGACTGAAACACGACAATGAACGTCAACCAGATGAGTCAATGTTTGAAACTTTACGGAATACAATGGAGGTGATTAAGGGTCTCCAAGGAAATGTCGCAAGTTTGACCCAAATGGACAAAATTTGGTAGAAACACGTGTCAGGTCCATATCAACAAAAAACCTCTTCGAGCCAAACTCCAAACCCAACAGGAAGTCCACCATGTTGGGTTAAAAATGCCATTTTTGCTCTATTTTTATAGTTTGTATCCCATTTACTTTAACACCTCCTACAGATAATGAACTCAGTCATTGTAAGATTTGGTCAGTTTCATCTAAAGACCTTTGTAATGAAAAAAAAAAAAAAAAATTGAGACTTTGTGTTGAACGGTGTTGCAGGGCCAATGTCAATTTTCATGTTTTGCTTGAAATCAATCAGTATTACCCTCTACAGAGTTTGGTTTTTTTTTTTAATTCAGCCCTGACATGTCTTTAGACCTAGATGAACTAGATTTGGTACAAATATGTATCAGGTCCCAATGAACCAAAAACTGTTAACGCCAAACCTTAAACCCAACCTGAAGTCGGCCATGTTGAAATGAATATTCCATTTTTGCTTGTTTTTTCCATTTCCTGTCCTTTCTCTGCCGACAGATGAAGTAATATTTACATCTGCATTTTCATAGATGAAAATTAATACAATTAATGTCAAATCATTGTTTTTTTCCATTTTAAATGCTCATTTTGGTTTATTGGAAGTCACTATTGTAGGGTTTCTGCAGATATTTAATCTGAATTTTTAGACTTAAATCTGAGTTCCACTGGTTTCTGGGGAATTTTACTTCAATATGATTGCATTAATTTCGGGGAGGGGGGGTTGTAAAAAGGAGACAACATGGTCAAATATATTACCATAATCAAGTTTTTCATTTTAGTCAAGATCAGTAAAAGTAAAAACAATGAATGTAAAATTATTATTTCTCTCAAATTTGAGCTTAGTTGAAATTCAAAGCCTGATTTTTGGTTCTGAGTGAAAGTTGAAGAAGTCAAATGTTTTTTTATGGTTTTAAGTTATTGATTAAAAAACAAATAAATAAATAACACAGTTAATTGAGACATTGTAACTGGAAAAACTGAGCAAGTGATAAAAAAAAAAGATAAAATGAAAAAAAAAAATGAATTAACATAATAATGTATAATGTTGTAATGATGCAAGAGGTTTGGACCATTGTTACCTCTGCCAGGAGGTACTGTGATCACTTTGCTTTGTGTGTTTGTTTGTTTGCATGTTTGTTTGTTTGTTAGCAACTTTACGGGAAAACTATTCCACCCATCTTTCCCAAATCTTCCCCACAGATAGACCTAGGCCCTGGGACCAACCCAGTACATTTTGGTCCCAGTAGGCCAAAGTTCAAGGTCACAGCAAGGTCACAACATCTACAATTTTCCATCTGTCATCATTGAACAAATTTCCAAAATTGGTAAAAAATTCAAAATGACTCCGATTAGCCTCCGATTTGATCCACCTGTAGCTTAGAACAATCTCTTGTATCTGGAACTAAACTGTCCACATCCACTGTGGAATGTGGACTCTGTGGACATTTACATTTAACACTGAAAATCCCATTTACCACACATTTAAAATTAGAACTCAACTAATATTGATGTGAATTGAATCTAATTGGACAGACACATGACTGGTACCAAGCTTCCACTTTTTCTGCTGTATGGAACAACCTGGAAACTGTTGAGTTTAAACAGAAATAGTCGATCCACACATGCACAGCGTTCAGGGTACTTGGTGGAGGTTTATGTTCTGAACACTTGTTACCGTTAAACTGACTTGAATCCATAAACGTTTCATGTTTTATCAGATGAATCAACCACAGAAACGTTGACCGTTCTGTCGTCTGTTCTATTACAGAACCTCCTGGGAACTCACAACCTGGGGCGGGTCCACTACGAGCCCATCAAAGATCGCCACGGTAACGTCCTGCTGGTGACCATCCGCGACTTGGAGACTCAGCATTCGCTGTTCAGCGGGAAATGGATGCAGGTGACCAAACTGCAGAGCCAGAGGAAGAGCCTGTCCACGCCTGAGGAGCCCTACGCCCTGGACATACTCATCATCACCATCCAGGTACCAGGACCAGGACCAGGAAAGACCAGGACCCGGAGTCAAACAGACCAGAACCTGGACTCAAACAGACCAGAACCTGGACTCAGAAAGACCAGGACCTGGACTCAGAAAGACAAAAACCAGTTCTTATTTAGCCCAGATCTCAAGCTCATTTAGACCAAACCCTGGGTTTATTTAGACCAGATCTGCGACTCATTCAGACCAGAACCTAGGTTTATGGAGACCAGGTCTTGAGCTTATTTAGACCTGAACCTGAGTTTATTCAGAACAGATCTTGAGTTCACTTAGACAAGACCCTGGGTTTATTTAGTCCAGATCTGGACCTGGTTTAACTCTACCCCACTCCACCCCTGGTACTGCTTTAACTTTATCCCCTCCGCCCCTGGTCCTGCTTTAACTCCACCACTGGTCCTGCTTTAACTCCGCCCCCCTCTGCCCCTGGTCCTGGTTTAACTCCGCCCCTGGTTAACCCTGTCCTTCCTGTTCAGGACATCCTGGCCTACCAGCGTCGCAGTACCCACCGCCTAGCTCCAGGACTCTACCTGGGTTACCTGAAGCTCAGCAGCTCCGTGGACCAGATTAAGGTCCTGGTGTCCCAGCGGACTCCTAACATGCTTTGCCACAGCCGGATCCGCGACAACGCCAACGTGTCCAGGTAGATGAGAGTGTGCGAGTCCAGGATGAGGAGGTTTGATCAGGGCTGGGGGGTCACTGAGTCTGAGTCCAGGTTAATTCAATCACAGCTCAAGGCTGAAGCAGCTGAAGGATAAAGAGAGTCGTGATCAGGATGTTCAGACCGTTAAAGACCCCAGTAACCCTGAGCTGTACTTCAGAATGAAAGAATACATGTGAGCAGAAACTGAACAAAATCACCTTCAAAGACCCAAACATCCAGCACCGACCAACACCATCTACTGATCTAAACGGTTTAATACCTGATGGTCCACTAATCCTGTCAATACATGGAAATAATTGATGTAAAATACAGTTTTACCTCAATTATTCGTCGGATAAAATGTGCAAAAAATTGTAAAATGAGGAGAATAATAATAATACATGACACTTATAGCGCTTTTTTGGACACTCAAAGACGCTTCACAAACAAACAAAACAAAAAGAACAGAGAGAAAAAATAAATAAATAAACAGAGCTCAGTCCTTGAAAAATAAGGAAAAAGTTAACCACAAAGCTTTGAAATGTGGTATAAAAGTGAACAAATCCTTCTAAAGTGAAAAGCAGATGAACAAAATAGTTGAAAAATGAGCAGAGTTCATCACGTCATACCATCCACAACCCTGTATTTAATCTGTTAACCTTCAAAAACCTAAACCATCTACTGATCTAAACTGTTTAATTCCTGTTGATCCACTAATCCTATCAATCCATGTCAGTAATTGGTGTAAAATACAGTTCTTCATCTTTTCATGGTCATCCATTTGGACGTTCAGAGGCTCCGTAGTTACCATGGAAACACCGTCGTCAAACAAGATTATAATGTTAATTTTTTAAGTGTTGGTTGTTAATTATGATGTTTTCTCTGCTTCCTGTTCAGGGAAGAGTGGGACTGGATCCAGAATCTTTCCGCTGTCGGAGAAAAAGACCAGTCTAGCGAGGACAGTGAGGAGGCGGGGCCTAGAGCAGAAAGCCACGCCCCTTTACTGTACTATGAATTGCAGACTGCCATCAAATCCCTGCTGAAACTCATCAACCTACCTCTGCACCAGGTAAACCTCCACATTCTGACTGTTCCTCAGATGATTCCTTTGACCGGACCCTCCTCCGTCATGGATCGGACCACCGTGACCTGGACTCGCTTTTCTTCTTCTACTGCCATCATCTTTTTGTCTTTTCATGTTCGTCCAGGCCCGTCACTTCCGTCTGTACAGTCAGGAAGTGGTCGAACTCGGTCATGGCGTTTCCTTCCTGTTGCTGCTGCCATCGGCTGACGACGTTTGCTCCGCCCCCGGACAGACCAACCCCTACGCCCCCCTGTCGGGGTTCCTCCACCTGCCTCTGCAGATGTTTGAGCTCGGTAACACGACAACACAACATCACACACTAAGCACACATTTTTCATGTGTAAGTACGGAACAATGCTGCTTTTACATTTTGTGTGATTGCTATGGTGATTCCTGCTATTTTGTGTGTGGTTGCTATGGTGATTCCCGCCATTTTATGTGAAAAAACAAAAATAACAAAAAGTCATACAACCAACTCTATACTTTATTTACTAGTCTTAATAATATTATTAATTTACTTATTATAGTATGTAAAAACTAGTCAAACAAACCACTTTGTGTTTGGTTGTTATGGTGATTCCCAATGTTTTATATGTTACAAAACAAAATAATATAAAACACAGAAAAGGAGCATTACATTAATAATTTCAAAAAGTCACATAACAAAACACTGCACATTAATCACAAATCTTTTAATATTAAAATCTGTAAAAGTGTTCTTTCTACTTATTCTTTGGATGTTATGGTGATTCTCGCCACTTTGTTTTTGGTTGCTATAGTGAACCCTGCCAATTTTTGAGTGACAAGGCCAAAAGAACATAAAAGTCAAACAACAAAACCTTACACATTAATTACTAGTCTTTTCATACAGTCTGTCAAAATGTTCTCTGTACTTTGTGTTTGGTGGTTATGGTGATTCCCGCCATTTTATGTGTGACAAACAGAAAGGGTGCAAAACACAGAAAAGGAGGGTTACATGAATAATTACAAAGAGTCAAACAACCAAACACTATACAGTAATTACTGATTTTTTCATATTTAAATTGGTAAAAATATTCTCTCTACTTCGTGTTTGAAAGTTATGCTGATTCCTGGCACTTTATGTGTGGTCGCTACGGTGATTCCCACCATTTTATTTGGCAATGCAATAAAAGTCGCATAATAAAATTCTACTCAATAATTACTGGTCTTATCAATGTTATTTATTTACTTATCATAGTATGTAAAAAAAACATTTATTCCCGCCACTTTGTGTTTGGTTGTCATGGTAATTCCCGCCCCTTTGTGTTTGGTTGTTATGGTGATTCCCGCCACTTTGTGTTTGGTTGTTATGGTGATTCCCGCCATGTTATGTGTGACAAAACAAAAACGACATAAAATGCAGAACAAAATGGTTTCATGTGATTTTTGCCAAAGTTATAGGACAGGTTACTGAATGAAAATTTGACACGAGGAATCAGAAGGATAATAAAAATCTTTCAGATATTCTAATATTTGTACAAAGTTAAAATACTTCACAGTAACTCTAACGGTGCTTCTGTGTTTCAGTTCACTTCTGTACCTACAAAGAAAAGTTCATCAGTCTGTACTGCCGTCTGTCCTCCGTCCTGGACCTGGACTCACTCATTACCCAGCAGGCTTTGCGGGAGGCCATCACCGACAGCGAGGTGGCAACAGCCAAACAGAGGCACCAGCTGATCCTGGACTACATCCAGGTACCAAACAAAGGACGGCACTGTCGGGTTTCTGTTGGTTTAATGTCATCTGATGCAAATTTTCAGCCTTAAATCTCAGTTTGGTTCATTTTAAAACGTATTGAATTATAACGTTGATATTTTTATGAGGTTCCATTGATGTGTTTTTCAGTTAAAAGGAGCAGAGTTAAGAGCATGTGGGTAAAAATCATCATCATGAATGATATATTTCAAACATATAAAAAGCAAATTAACAACACAAGACAAAACCAAAAAAGAAATATATACTGTTATAAAAACAAAAAGCATTTAACACAGATTTAGTGTTATTTACACATTTGAAAAGGATTTGGAAGAATTAAACACCTCTTTAATCCACCTTTTACTACAGCACACAAACTAAATCAGTTTATATTAATACAACATGTATATATGTCTGTACCAGTAAATATAATAATTATCATATATATATATAATTCTACATCATTATCCACTGTATATGTGCTAAATATAAACCCATATCAATACAACGGACTGTTATTATAATACGTATCAGAACCATTATTTTAGATGATTTTTGGTTGTGAAAGTTGACACAACCACGTTTTAAAGTATTTTTTAAAGACACTTTGGTTTTAAACTCTTTTCTTTGTGGTTAGAACATGAAAAAGACTCAACAAACAGCAGAATATTTCACAAATTCAAGTCAATGAAATGACAGTAATATCAGAACTAAACTGTCGTTGTCTCCTTTTACTGACTGCAGTGGATTCTAATAAATACAGTAAGACGCGTTTTTTTTACCAAAAACCAAGGCTCATTTTAAAACATTTGTGGAAAAAATGCAAATAAGTGAGGAAGCCGGTTTCTGGAAACATGTCATGGTCCTGCGACTTCACTCGGAGGTTCAGCAATGATCCATGTGGGAAAAAAACAGGTGTGACTCAGCTGGTCTGGGGTCAGTTTATTCAGCCTCATTTAAGCAGACGTGAAGCCACAGACTGAACAGGAAGCAGCGTCTCCAACAGAAGGTCCAGAAATCACACTAATACTGGACTTTATTAAACTGGAGGAAATGAACAGAGTTTGAATGTCAGTGACTGGAGGGTCCTTACATTAATGATTCAGAATCCTAAAGGTGATTTAGGTCTAGATGTTCCGTTTATTTAAAGGAGCTGAACATTATCATCTTCATCATCTGTAAGAATCAGTATTTTTCCGTGTATTCCATTAAAGATAACATTCAACACATTCATTCAGGTCATGGCTGATAAATATACATTTGTGTCCTGAAATAAATTAGTATTTGCATTAGTTTTTATTTTCTTACCATATTAATACAAAAACAACACATTAAAATAATGTGAAGGAGGCAACAAGATGAAAATATAACACAAGATGAAACCGACCTAAAACAAGCAACAAGTTAACAACGATGTAACCAGATGAAACAAAACCAACCGGATGTGTGTCGTCTTTGACACCTGATTGTTGTTATAAATAGCTTTTTATAGTTATAATAGTTGTAATAGTTCCAGATAATTGTATATAGCTGTAATAGTTGTATATAATTGTATCTAGTTGTAATAGTTTAATATAGATGTATATAATTGTATCTAGTTGTATATAGTTGTTTATAGTTGTAATAGTTGTATATAGCTGAAATAGTTCCATATAGTTGTGTATAACTGTATGTAGCTGTAATAGTTTAATATAGATGTACATAACTGTAATAGTCATATATAATTGTATATAGTTGTATATAGCTGTAATTGTTGTATGTAGTTGTAATAGGTTCATATAGTTGTATATAATTGCATGTAGGTGTAATAGTTTAATATAGATGTATATAATTGTATATAGTTATATATAGCTGTAATAGTTTAATATAGATGTATATAATTGTATATAGTTATTTATAGCTGTAATAGTTCCATATAGTTGTATATAATTGTATATAGCTGTAATTGTTGTATATAAATGTATATAGCTGTAATAGTTGTATATAATTGTATATAGTTGTTATAGGTGTATATAATTGTATATAGCTGTAATAGTTGTATATAATTCTATATAATTATATATAGCTGTAATAGTTCCATATAGTTGTGTATAATTGTATATAGTTGTTATAGGTGTATATAATTGTATATAGTTGTTATAGTTGTATATAATTGTATATAGCTGTAATAGTTTTATATAATTGTAATAGTTATATATAGTTGTAATAGTTCCATGTAGTTGAATATAATTGTATATAGCTGCAATATATAGCTGTACCAGTTGTATATAGTTTTGTGGGCTGTATAAATGGTTCGTTGTACATGTTTGTGTGTCATATTGTGACCCCAGATCGTTTTGTAAATAGTTGTAATAGTTGTGTAGAACTTGATTATTTGCTAATGGTTAGTTGAACATGTTTTTGGTGAAAAACAGTTCAGAATTGAACCTTTTCCTGTTGGTATTTCCTGTTTTGTGCATGAGTTTAGGTTCATTGCGTTAATAGAACATGTCAAATGAAAAGAATAACAGCACAATCACAAAGGCAAAGTAAACAGTTTAACAATGACAAATATACAGGGAAAATAAAAGTATTAAGAAAGTGGACTCAGTGACATTGACCCTCTGTAAACTGATGTTGAATCTGTGTTTTTTCTGTTCTATCATGTGCTTTGGACTTGAACTTCCAGTCCTTTAATCCTCATGTTACCACTTGTCCTTCAAACCCATCTTAAACGTTCAGACTGCACAGTGAGTCAGACCTGGTGCTCAGTTGTGCTTTCACAGCTTTCTTCTGTTCAGTGTTTGTGAATAAACGCCTCAGATCGAAGGTGTCGCACATCCAAACGGAGCTGACTTCCTTCTCAAACCCTTGGAGGATCTCCTGTTGAACGTGGATGACGTCAGTCCGTCTAATTGGACCGTTTGTTTAGACTCCACACATGTTGACGGGGAAAGTATTCGCCTCCGTCTGCAGGAACGTCTGCAGGAACGTCTGCAGGAACGTCTGCAGATCCACATGTGGCTTCTCTTCTTCTTCTGCTACATTTATTTATTTCTGCTTCGTGTCACGAGCAGCGACTGGACGAACCAGATCAGTCCGAAAACAGACGAAAGTGTGACTTTAAGGAGGGAAATATTGGGGATGGATGGATGGATGAGCTGATAATCGATTGTCTGGGATTGAATTGTATCCTGATAAATTGGCTTATTTTAGTCGAATTTTTGGGGGTTTTATTGAATTTTTTTTGTTTTATGTCTTCTTTATTTTCATGATATTGTGTATTTTGTTTTGGTCAGTGAACTAGTTGTATTAGAGTCTTACTTTGAGTTTTGTTTGGATAAACTGACAAATTTTAATTGAATTTTTGAGATATTTTAATGAATTAATTCGTTTCACTGTAGTTTTTCTTTGTTAAATGTTAGTTTCGAGTTTTGTTTAGGTGAATTAGCTAGTTTTAGTTGAATCTTTTTCTGCTTTTAAGGTTAGTTTAGATTTATTTAACCTTTAAAGACTTTTCTCCACATTTATCATCATCATTATCAACATTTATGACATTATTATCCTTTGTGAAAATCATGTAAAATCATTTAATTCACTGATCATGTAGATGTGGATCCAAGTCAATTCAAAGGTTCTTTTACCAAAACGGAAAAAAACTGAAGAAAAAGTGCCTTTTTTCAGCCAAATCTCTCCTTAACTGAACATAAATCGTCTCCATCTACTGTCATGTATCAAACTCTGTGGGTTTTACTGGTGAAAGTATTATTTTTTACTTGTCAACTGGAGTTTTTACATTTTTTTCAGGTATCGTCTGCATAGAATGAGACACTGGAACTGAGAATAAACCACAGCTTTAAACAAATCTGAACCTAAACCATGAAACTGTGTCAATGTTCCGTCTTCATCCAGAGTCTTTTTACAACAGGTGTTTGTTTTGGTTGATTTTCCGCAGCAACTCGATGAGATGCGCCGTGACCTGCGTTGGATCACGGACGCTCTTCAGTACGCCCGCTACAAACAGCCCCGCGGCGGCGTCCCCATCACCTGCCTGGTAAACGCCAGCACCCCAGAAACAGACTCCACCCAGCAGAAGACCGACTCCACCTCCTCCTCCACCATGGACTACCTGCCCACGCCTTCACCGTCACCTGAACTACGACGACGCAAAGCCGTCAGCGGTGAGTCCCCACCCACGTACCCAGAGGAACCCTGGGAAACACACGAATACCACATTATCAAAACACCAGTGTTTATTCAACAGTTTGCTTTGATTCAGTACGTTCTAACACAATTATCTGTTTGTTTTTATTGTTGAATATCAGGATGAAAACGCAATGAACATGAAAAGACGTGAAAAAGAATTAAAATGAGGCTAAAATAGTAAAATATCATAACATGTAGAAGAACAACATGACTAGGGCTGTGTATCGGCAAGAATCTGGAGATACGATACAAATGACAATGCTAGGATCACGATACGATATATCACGATATGTCATGATACTGTTAAAAAGGCAATTTTTTGTTTGTTTCTTTTTTAAAAATGGTTATTTATATTTGTAAACTCTCCTGGTCTCTGGTTTTTCAGATTCCCAGTTCGGCTCAGATGAAGACGGATCTTCGGAGGTTTTCCTTCCGACTGACAGCGACTACGACTCCAGCGACGCCCTGAGTCCTCGAGACCTGGACCTGCTCTACTCCCCACCTCAGGATCTATCCCAGCAGGCCGTGCACTCGCTGGGCGGCAGCGCTCCGGACGTTCTGCAGATCCACGAGCTCAGGTAGACTGGGAGGACTCCAGAACCACCGAGTCCTCTGGGTATTCTGGAGGACAGGTGGACATGTCCATGAGAACCTTCTGCTGCTGGTTTCAGTCCTGGTTAAAAAAAACCTCACCTGTCCTTGAACGTCCACCTGTACCTGGTCTACACTCACAGTAGTAAACAGAAATACATCCCATAATAACTTTAGACGTTCGTAAGCCTCAGAATCAAACTCACCTGTTTAAAAGAAACAGACATTTCAGCATTTTTGGATTCAGTCAAGTTTTTCTTTAGTTTTAGTCTTAGTTTTAGTTTAATGTTGATAATTTGATGACTTTTAGTTCAGTTTTTCTTTAGTCTTAGTTTTAGTTAAATGTTGATAATTATTACCTCCGCCAAGGAGGTTATGTTTTTGCCAGGGTTTGTTTGTTTGTTTGTTTGTTTGTTTGTCTGTCCGTTAGTGTGTAACATAACTCAAAAAGTTATGGACAGATTTGGATGAAATTTTCAGGGTTTGTTGGAAATGGGATAAGGAAGAAATGATTAAATTTTGGTGGTGATCAGGGGTGGGGGGGGCCCACGGGGGGGGGGGGGGGGCGCAGACCAGAAAATTTCATCAAAATCTGTCCATAACTTTTGGAGTTATGTTGCACACTAACGGACAGACAAGCAGACAGACAGACAAACAAACAAACAAACCCTGGCGAAAACATAACCTCCTTGGCGTGGGGGGGCCCACGGGGGGGGCCACTGATCAGCCTTGGCGGAGGTCTGCGCTCTCTGAGTGCTTTTCTAGTTTGATGAGTTTTAGTTCAGTTTTTCTTCAGTTTTAGTCTTAGTTTTAGTTAAATGTTGATAATTTGATGGGTTTCAGTTCAGTTTTTCTTTAGTTTTAGTCTTAGTTTTAGTTAAATGTTGATAATTTGATGGGTTTCAGTTCAGTTTTTCTTTAGTTTTAGTCTTAGTTTTAGTTAAATGTTGATAATTTGATGGGTTTCAGTTCAGTTTTTCTTTAGTTTTAGTCTTAGTTTTAGTTAAATGTTGATAATTTGATGGGTTTCAGTTCAGTTTTTCTTTAGTTTTAGTCTTAGTTTTAGTTAAATGTTGATAATTTGATGGGTTTTAGTTCAGTTTTTCTTTAGTTTTAGTCTTAGTTTTAGTTAAATGTTGATAATTTAATGGGTTTCAGTTCAGTTTTTCTTTAGTTTTAGTCTTAGTTTTAGTTAAATGTTGATAATTTGATGGGTTTCAGTTCAGTTTTTCTTTAGTTTTAGTCTTAGTTTTAGTTAAATGTTGATAATTTGATGGGTTTCAGTTCAGTTTTTCTTTAGTTTTAGTCTTAGTTTTAGTTAAATGTTGATAATTTGATGGGTTTCAGTTCAGTTTTTCTTTAGTTTTAGTCTTAGTTTTAGTTAAATGTTGATAATTTAATGGGTTTCAGTTCAGTTTTTCTTTAGTTTTAGTCTTAGTTTAGTTAAATGTTGATAATTTGATGGGTTTCAGTTCAGTTTTTCTTTAGTTTTAGTCTTAGTTTTAGTTAAATGTTGATAATTTGATGGGTTTCAGTTCAGTTTTTCTTTAGTTTTAGTCTTAGTTTTAGTTAAATGTTGATAATTTGATGGGTTTCAGTTCAGTTTTTCTTTAGTTTTAGTCTTAGTTTTAGTTAAATGTTGATAATTTGATGGGTTTTAGTTCAGTTTTTCTTTAGTTTTAGTCTTAGTTTTAGTTAAATGTTGATAATTTGATGGGTTTCAGTTCAGTTTTTCTTTAGTTTTAGTCTTAGTTTTAGTTAAATGTTGATAATTTGATGGGTTTCAGTTCAGTTTTTCTTTAGTTTTAGTCTTAGTTTTAGTTAAATGTTGATAATTTGATGGGTTTTAGTTCAGTTTTTCTTTAGTTTTAGTCTTAGTTTTAGTTAAATGTTGATAATTTAATGGGTTTTAGTTCAGTTTTTCTTTAGTTTTAGTCTTAGTTTTAGTTAAATGTTGATAATTTAATGGGTTTTAGTTCAGTTTTTCTTTAGTTTTAGTCTTAGTTTTAGTTAAATGTTGATAATTTGATGGGTTTCAGTTCAGTTTTTCTTTAGTTTTAGTCTTAGTTTTAGTTAAATGTTGATAATTTGATGGGTTTCAGTTCAGTTTTTCTTTAGTTTTAGTCTTAGTTTTAGTTAAATGTTGATAATTTGATGGATTTTAGTTCAGTTTTTCTTTAGTTTTAGTCTTAGTTTTAGTTAAATGTTGATAATTTAATGGGTTTTAGTTCAGTTTTTCTTTAGTTTTAGTCTTAGTTTTAGTTAAATGTTGATAATTTAATGGGTTTTAGTTCAGTTTTTCTTTAGTTTTAGTCTTAGTTTTAGTTAAATGTTGATAATTTGATGGGTTTTAGTTCAGTTTTTCAGCTCTTCTGCCTCGTGTCTTGAACTTGTACTTTATCAAATATCGTATTATATTGAATAGAACAGTTGAAGTTCTGGGACCCTATCGAGGCGTTTCCTTCAGGTTAACCTCAGATCTGGTTCAGGAGGTTCGTTGATGCTGATGATGTCATCGTTTTGTTTCAGGTACAGCGTCTGTTCTCCGTCCGACCTCCCCCTGACCCCGCTGGTGAAGGACCCTAAACCCAAAGACCTCCCCCTGTCCTCCCCCCTCCTCCCCCTGCCCCTGACCCTGCCGCTGTCTCCGGCCCTGTCCGACACCACCAAGACCCTGGAGGGTCTGTCCCTGTCCCGGACCCACCAGGACGGGCCCGAGGCCGCCCCTCTGAGGGCCCTGGCGAACCCCCCCGCCAAACGCAAACTGCTGTCCAGGAGCCACCGGGGGCAGTACTTCAGCGGACCCCAGCGCTGGCTCCGGGGCCACAGCGGGGAGGTCCACACCGGGTCTTTATCGGAGGGGGTCTACACCAAACAGACGGACCCGGACCTGCCTGGTCCAGGTACAGTATCTGGACTGTACCCCTGCCCAGGTGTACAGGTCTACATGTACACTTAAGACCAAAAAGACCTTTAAAAACCATTAGATTAGATTAGATTAGATCAATGTGTGAGATTAGATTTAGTGTGAGATACTCCCTGGTAAAATGTCCAAATAAAAGAGGATACACAAGCAAAGGTGTTAGAAAAATGGGCAATGATGACTGGGAGTACAGTTGGTGTCAGCTGCTGCCTTATCGGTACAGACAGCTGCCTGTCAGCCAGCTGAGCCCAGAAAAAAAAAAAGAAAGATTAGATTAGTAGTATGTGTACTTATTCTGTAGTATGTGTACTTGTGCTGTAGTATCTGTACTTATTCTGTAGTATGTGTACTTGTGCTGTAGTATCTGTACTTGTACTGTAGTATGTGTACTTGTGCTGTAGTATCTGTACTTGTACTGTAGTATGTGTACTTGTGCTGTAGTATCTGTACTTGTACTGTAGTATGTGTACTTGTGCTGTAGTATCTGTACTTGTACTGTAGTATGTGTACTTGTGCTGTAGTATCTGTACTTGTACTGTAGTATGTGTACTTGTGCTGTAGTATCTGTACTTGTACTGTAGTATGTGTACTTGTGCTGTAGTATCTGTACTTGTACTGTAGTATGTGTACTTGTGCTGTAGTATCTGTACTTGTACTGTAGTATGTGTACTTGTGCTGTAGTATCTGTACTTGTACTGTAGTATGTGTACTTGTGCTGTAGTATCTGTACTTGTACTGTAGTATGTGTACTTGTGCTGTAGTATCTGTACTTGTACTGTAGTATGTGTACTTGTCCTGGTTTAACCTACATTAGGACTTTGACGCCCCTGTTTCCAGGAGACCTGCCCCCCTCCCAGACCACACCCACCTACGTTAGCCACGCCTCCTGCGTCCTGGAGAGTCGTAAAGCCCACCGCCGGGAGCCTCGGCCCCACGTCCGCCGGATCTTCGTGGAGCCCTGCAGGGACCCGTCACCGGGTCGGTGGGGTGAACCGGAACCGGAAACAGAACCGGAGGTGAAGGCGGCCGGGGTGTCAGTGGTGGTGGCGGAGGCGGAGTCTGGAGAAGAGGGGGAGGGGCAGGATGGAGCCACTGCCTCCCAGGATGTGGACTCGGACGACCAAACCAACGCCCAGGTTTCAGAGATCCTCAGCAGTACTCTGTAGGGTCCAGGTCCGGAGGGTCGGGGGGGGGTCTGGGGGGTCTGGAGGGTCTGGGGGTTTTGGAGGTCTGGAGGGTCTGGGGGTTTTGGAGGTCTGGAGGGTCTGGGGGCTCTGGGGGGTCGTGGTCTATCAGCTCAGTCGGGTCATGCTCTAAATCTGTTGTCAGGGTCTGAGGGTTCTGTAGGACGTACCGGGTCCTGTTGGGTTTATGGGTTCTGTGGGGTTCTGGTCTGTCGGATCCATGAGGTCAGGATCTAAAGGTTCCGTTGGGTCGGGGGTTTGTAGACGAGCAGACGGGTCAGAACCAGCTACACCAAAAGGTCAAAGGTTAAAGCTCCACCGGGTCGAACGATCCGAACAAATGGAAGAACTCAAATCTGACGACATATCGTTAAGATTATGTTTGTTTTATTTTAATTGCAGCAAATTACCACGACAACGCAAACTTTACTGGCTCGAGATAATGAAATAATTATCACAAACGTACAACAATAACAACTAATGAACCTGTTATCGCAAAAATAATTCAGGTTGAGATACTAAAATATCCTGTGGTGAAACTGTTGGAAGTAAAAACAACTGACGCAGTTTTACGAAAAAATTTGTTTTGTCATTTTGACGCATTATAATAAAAATTTTGCTTTGTCTCAACATAATGTAATAGTTAAACTATTATCGCAAACAACTCTGCTTTATCTCAAAGTAACTCAATAACTAACTCATATTTGCGATAAATGTAGCTTTGTTGAGGTACCGAAGCTAACGTGTTCTTTCCTTCACCCGTTGTAGCTTTAACTCGACCCGACAGACAAACAGCATCAAAGCAGACTTCAGTTCATCTCCACGTCGGTACCACAGTGACCTCTGACCTCGAAACTAAACTAAAGTTGCTGGTTCAACTCCGCCAAGCCTCAGAACCCATGGCATCGACTGTTACAAAGAGAAAAACCAATGCAATGACAAAACAAGCACTGCTTCAAAAACCAGGAACTTTGCACACGACTCTGTCGACCAAAAAAAAAAAAAAAAAAACACAAAAACCAGTGTTTGATGATTGTGGCTCGAAATGATTTATTTTCATCTGAAAAGAGAAACTGTCGGAGCATGACGTGAATGTACCGTTTAGTCCTCGTGTTTTGTTGAATCAGTGTTAACCTGAGCCGCTTCGATCGGTTTGACTTTAAATTAGACGTTTATGTTCCTCCAGGCTCAAAACCTGAAACTCAAATCCGAAAAGTATTTTTGTATCCACAGATTGTTGATCAGCTGTATTTTGTCGGCATGAAGTAGTTTTAGCTGTTTTTTCTGTTTTTGGACTAAAGCTTTGTGTCCAGTTTGTGCCTCTTTTTCCACTGAACTGTCTGCACTTTGACTCTGAAGGGGTTTTCTGGACTGATCTGAACCCGGACCCGGATCCGGGTGGAAACCTGACCTGTACCGGAAACCAGATCAATACACAGACCAGGTCTGTACCAGAGACCAGATCTGGACCAGAAACCTGAACCAGGAGGAAGCGCTGGAACTGTACTTCCTGTCACCAGTGTTTCTGTAATTTAGGTCATATTTGGTTTTAGTCGAGATAAAATAACAAAATTTGCATTATTCCGACTCGTTTTTCTTTTCTGATCAGTCTAAGAATGACAACGAATGCAACAGATGCTGCATTTTTTGTATTAATTAAATGAACCGAAGCTTCAGACATAATCGATACTAGATATTAGCTGCTGTTAGCTTATTAGCTCACTAACTAATGTAAACTAATGTTAGCTCCCCACTACTGTTGGCTCATTAGCTAATGTTAGCTATTGGTGACTCATTAGCTCATATTAGCTACGGCTGGCTCATTAGCTAACATTAGCTACTGTTGGCTCATTAGCTAATTTTAACTGCTGTTGGGTCATTGGCTAACATTAGCTACTGTTGGTTCATTAGCTAATGTTAACTGCTATTGGGTCATTGGCTAATGTTAGCTACTGTTGGCTCATTAGGTCATATTAGCTATTGTTGGCTCATTAGCTAACATTAGCTACTGTTGGTTCATTAGCTAATGTTAGCTACTGGTGACTCATTAGCTCATATTAGCTACGGCTGGCTCATTAGCTAACATTAGCTACTGTTGGCTCATTAGCTAATTTTAACTGCTGTTGGGTCATTGGCTAACATTAGCTACTGTTGGTTCATTAGCTAATGTTAACTGCTATTGGGTCATTGGCTAATGTTAGCTACTGTTGGCTCATTAGGTCATATTAGCTATTGTTGGCTCATTAGCTAACATTAGCTACTGTTGGTTCATTAGCTAATGTTAGCTACTGTTGGCTCATTAGCTCATATTGGCTACTGTTGGCTTATTAGCTAATGTTAGTAACTGTTGCTCATTAGCTAACGTTAGCTACTGTTCGCTCATTAGCTCATATTAGCAACTGTTGCTCATTAGCTAGCCTTAGCTATTTTTGGTTCATTAGCTAATGTTAGCTACTGTTCGCTCATTAGCTAATGTTAGCTACTGTTGACTCATTAGCTCATATTAGCTACTGTTGGGTCATTAGCTAATGTTAGCTACTGTTTGCTTATTAGCTCATGTTAGCTTGCTAGCTAATGTTAGCTAACACATGGGATCCGTTTCCTGTGCAGGTGGTTTTTCCGGTGCAGATCAGATGCGACTTTCGTTCTCTTTCCGTTCATCAGCTTGTCTCTGATGCGTAATGTTTGCGTTTTCTTGCGTCATGCGTTCGTATTAAACCAGAAAACGTGGCTCAGAGCTGTTTGAACACGTTCCTTCGTATGCACAGTATTTTCCGTGTTTGCACACAGCGGCTGGAATCAACGCTCAACATGTGATGCATTAACTGTGGCAGCTTCGAGCGTCAGGTGTTTTTACTGCTTCACTTCTGTTCCCGTCTTTAACGCACTTACAAATAAAACACTCCAGTGTCGCTGAAGGACGAACTCTGACACTGCAGCTGCGTTTGTACCTCTGATGTCACTTCACTCCTGGGGTTTGGGTCACTTTTGACCTTTTGGTTTTGTTTTTGTTTTTTTTAAATATTCAGCACAAAATGTCGTCCTGGACTCTTTCCAGACTTTATATTGACTTTGTAAATTTGATGTTTTCTGTTTCCGTCCGAGTCCATCTATCTGTATATTTTGTATTCCTGAAAACCACTTTAATTCCACTTTCATTTCATTTTAATTCCACTTTAAATCCACTCCTGGTGTTATTTATTTGCAGCAGAAGGACTCTGGTTTCTGTTTTTGTGCGTCACATGAAGGATGTATTTGATCAGAATAAAGTCAATCTCATGTGGATGTTGTGCATTAAAAGAAGTCCAAGAATGTTTTCAGTGTGAATGTGAGTGGACAGAAGGGACTGAAGGCAGACTGCACTGTGGACGAGTTTAGGAACAATGGAGGGGGTTTGAAAAGAGGTCAAAGGGTTTTAAAAGGGCTTAAAGGGTTCTTAAAGGGTTTTTAAAGGGTTTTAAAAAAGGTTTAAAGGGTTTGAAAGGGTTTGAAAAGGGGTTTAAAATGAGTGTAAACAGGTTTTAAACAGGTTTTAAAGGGTTTTAAACAGGTTTTAAAGCCTAAACTGTACATTTTGTCAGATTTTGTGGGTCAGTGTTTCAGTGTTTTATGTGGACTACATGGACCAGGTACACCAGATGGATCAGAAGGACCAGGTGGACCAGAGTCCTGGTGGAATCCCCACATGGATCCTCATCATTTTCATTCTGACATTTGTGAGTTTTTTTTATTCATCATCTTTGTTTCAGAACAAAAGCTGAAAAAGATTCAGCATTTTTTCACCAAATTATTATTTTCTGACAAAGAGTTGAAACAATATGAACATTTAGAGGATTGTGTGTTAGTTGTGCATTTCCCAGTGTTTGTTGTGTGTTTGTTGTCCTGTCTCTTTGCAGTCTGGTGTCCAAATGTTGTGTATTTGTTGTGTGTTGTTGTGTATTTGTTGTGTGTTGTGCTCCTGTCTCCTCAGTCTTGGGTTCAAATGTTGTGTGTTGTTGTGTATTTGTTGTGTATTTGTTGTGTGTTGTGTGTTGTGCTCCTGTCTCCTCAGTCTTGGGTTCAAATGTTGTGTGTTGTTGTGTGTTTGTTGTGTATTTGTTGTGTGTTGTTGTGTATCTGTTGTGTGTTGTGTGTTGTGCTCCTGTCTCCTCAGTCTTGGGTTCAAATGTTGTGTGTTGTTGTGTGTTGTTGTGTATTTGTTGTGTGTTGTGCTCCTGTCTCCTCAGTCTTGGGTTCAAATGTTGTGTGTTGTTGTGTGGTGTTGTGTATTTGTTGTGTATTTGTTGTGTGTTGTGCTCCTGTCTCCTCAGTCTTGGGTTCAAATGTTGTGTGTTGTTGTGTGGTGTTGTGTATTTGTTGTGTATTTGTTGTGTGTTGTGCTCCTGTCTCCTCAGTCTTGGGTTCAAATGTTGTGTGTTGTTGTGTGGTGTTGTGTATTTGTTGTGTATTTGTTGTGTGTTGTGCTCCTGTCTCCTCAGTCTTGGGTTCAAATGGACCACATCGTCTAAATTGCTGTGAATCAAAGTCTTTTAGTCGAACCTCAACGGTTGCCGTGGTTTCATCTCTGCGGTCACGGGGGCGTCGTCCTGGGAGGGCGCCAGATTCACAGCTCAGATAAACGACGCGCTCAGACGACGCGTCCGACGGCGTCCCTTCAAAGGATGGGGGGGGGGGGTATCAGAACCTTGTGTCAAATCAAAGCTCAGTCTGATTCAGAACATGTGGATCTGAGGAAAACCAGACCTGACCCCACCAGGACGGACCACGTCCACCATCAGACACAGAAACGTCCCATCGCTAACACGTCCAGGAGACGAAGACAAAGACAAGAGTTTATTTTAGACAAAAGAAAAATGAATGAAGTCCTGTTTCCACCTGGACCTGCACAGATACAGTCCACAGAAGACCAAGACACCATGTCCTCAGACCCAGGGTGTGTCCTCCTACCGTCCACTCGTCCCTTTACCGTCCTCCCTGTCCCCAGGCTGTCCAGTGGTCTGTCCAGTGCTCTGTCCAGTGCTCTGTCCAGTGGCCTGTCCAGTGCTCTGTCCAGTGGTCTGTCCAGTGGCCTGTCCAGTGGTCTGTCCAGTGCTCTGTCCAGTGGCCTGTCCAGTGCTCTGTCCAGTGCTCTGTCCAGTGGTCTTTCCAGTGCTCTGTCCAGTGGTCTGTCCAGTGGCCTGTCCAGTGCTCTGTCCAGTGGTCTGTCCAGTGCTCTGTCCAGTGGTCTGTCCAGTGGTCCGTCCAGTGCTCTGTCCAGTGGCCTGTCCAGTGGTCCGTCCAGTGCTCTGTCCAGTGCTCTGTCCAGTGGCCTGTCCAGTGCTCTGTCCAGTGGCCTGTCCAGTGGTCTGTCCAGTGCTCTGTCCAGTGGCCTGTCCAGTGGCCTGTCCAGTGGTCTGTCCAGTGGCCTGTCCAGTGCTCTGTCCAGTGGCCTGTCCAGTGCTCTGTCCAGTGGCCTGTCCAGTGGTCTGTCCAGTGCTCTGTCCAGTGGCCTGTCCAGTGGCCTGTCCAGTGCTCTGTCCAGTGGTCTGTCCAGTGGCCTGTCCAGTGCTCTGTCCAGTGGCCTGTCCAGTGGTCTGTCCAGTGGCCTGTCCAGTGCTCTGTCCAGTGCTCTGTCCAGTGGCCTGTCCAGTGGCCTGTCCAGTGGCCTGTCCAGTGCTCTGTCCAGTGGTCTGTCCAGTAGCCTGTCCAGTGGCCTGTCCAGTGCTCTGTCCAGTGGTCTGTCCAGTGCTCTGTCCAGTGCTCTGTCCAGTGGCCTGTCCAGTGGCCTGTCCAGTGGTCTGTCCAGTGCTCTGTCCAGTGGCCTGTCCAGTGCTCTGTCCAGTGGTCTGTCCAGTAGCCTGTCCAGTGGCCTGTCCAGTGCTCTGTCCAGTGGTCTGTCCAGTGCTCTGTCCAGTGCTCTGTCCAGTGGCCTGTCCAGTGGCCTGTCCAGTGGTCTGTCCAGTGCTCTGTCCAGTGCTCTGTCCAGTGGCCTGTCCAGTGCTCTGTCCAGTCCATTTCGTCCCTCTGGTCCGTCTCCTGGACTTTTTTCCTGCTGCTTTTTCCTTCTTATCTGAACATCGTCTTCCTGTCCCAGACGGCGGTGGACGGCGCCGTCACACGCTGTCAGACGGACACTAAATTACCCACAGTCCTCCTTTAGAGTTTCAGACGGCGGAAAAACTACGACTGTTTGATGTGAAAAAAAAAACAAAAACCTAAAACGTCCTTGAGTCACAGAATCAGGTGGACAGAGACGCTTTGGTCAAACACACACTTTTAACTCCATGTTTTTTTTAATTGTTCAGTGAATAGAATTCTGCTGCAGTCGTCTGCTTTTGTAAATGTTCGATGTTTTATGGTTGAAGTTGTAAAGTTTTACCGTAAAAACCTCAGTAATTATATCAAATCTGTCATAAACACAGACAGCTGAGGTTTTTAAGGGTTTTAGTCCAAACATTCGTCCACCAGAGGGCGCCCACGAACACCTGAAAAAAACACACTTCCTTCAAAATGAACTAAAAGAATTACAGATATTCTCAACATGTTTGAAGTTTAAATGTTTTTCTGTCTGATCCTCCTGAACAGACATCTGACAGATTTGTGTCCATAGAGTTCACAAACATCAGTATTTCACTGAAGTTTAATGGTAGATTTGTCTTCCTCAGATGTGATGACAGTAGATAGAAATTATTATTTACAGTCAGAGCAGGAAAAATATGAAAGAACTTTAGAGGAAGAACATTTAAAATCAGTCATGGATTTAAAAAAAAAAAACAGTGTTGAGAGAAATGAAGTAAAAACCATCTGAGGCGTTTTAGAAACTAAGATAATCATTGAGATATTTATACCAATACAAAACTACTATTATTATTATTTTATTTTATTTTTGTTTTTATTATGTTTAACCAGGAAAAAGCTCTTTGAGATTAAAAATCTCTTTTTCCAGAGTGTCCTAGAACAGACAGCAGCATCGCAGCCGTACATCCACAATAAAAATATATATAAAGTAGATATAAAACACAATAATATACATAAAACACAATTATATATATATATATATATATATATATATATATATATATATATATATATACATACATATATAACACAAAAATATACATAAAACACACTAAAAGTCAGAACTAAAACCAAACACAGAAGAACATACATATAAAACACCATTATTTTAAAAGTATCATAATGACGTTCCTTAAAAGCTTCCCAAAGCAGAACTGATTCACTTAATTAGAAAAACATTTACATCCAGATCGATCAGATTTTCTGACCTTAGGCCTGTTTGTTTTTTTGTTTGTTTTTTTGTTTGTTTGTTTGTTTGTTTTTAATCCAAACCAGTTAAAAAACAAACCCCTGGATTCAGCGTGTCCACATACTTTTGTCCACATGGTGTCAGTGGATTTTAATGCTTTTAAAAACAGAATCAGACCTTTGCATTAATGGACAAAACAGGCTCAAACAGACACGGTCCTGGTCCTGGTCCAGGATCAGGTCTCCGGTCCCCGTTGCGGACCCTGGTGGTCTTTTGTGTCCCGGTCCGACCCCCTGTGGGTGGCGGATTTGTCCCCAGTGGGTCCAGGGTCCAGAAAAGGCACTGGTCCTCATGGTGCAGCGTCCCAGCTCCACCAGGACACATGAACCCAGGACCAGGACCAGGGTTCAGGTCCAGAACAGACGGACCTTGATCTGCCCCGGGTTTAAACCTGAAGGTCTCAGACAGGAGCCGGTGTTGGATCAGAACCAGGCCTGAGCCCAGACCGGTCCAGAACCAGGACTAACTACGACCCACATGTGCAACGAGGAGGAGCCGATCCAGAACCAGAACCAGGACTAAGTATGACCCACATCACGGACACAGGGAATCTGGGCTGTTGGATGAGCTTCAGAGGACAAGAACCAAAGAAGAACAGAAGAAGTGGAACAACAGAAAAGAATGAAAATTATATAAAAGGAGAAAAACCACAATTAGAACTAACTAGAATAAAACTAAAATAAAAACTACACAAAAAAAGAACCAGATTAAAATACAAAAAAAAAAAAAAAAAAAAATTAAAGATCAAACTTGGCCGTCATTGTCATTGGCCGAAGCGGAATAAAAGTGAACGGCAGAGCTAAGCTAACAGAGCTAAGCTAACAGAGCTAAGCTAACAGAGCTAAGCTAACAGAGCTTTAATGGAAACTACAAGCACCCGGAGAGTGCAGCCCCCCCCCCCCCCCCCCCCCCATTTGGATTTTCTTCCAAATCCATCCATAACTTTTTGGCTTATCTTGCACACAGACAGACAGACGAACCAACACCAGCAGAAACAGAAGCTCCTTGGCGGAGGTAAACTATCAGCTGACCTCATCAGTAACAGTTCTTTTTGCTGCTGTTAAAATAAGTGAGTTGTTTGGTTGGTGGTTGTGCCCTCTGCTGGTCAGAGTCTGGAACAGCAGGAATTCACCAAAGATACATTTAAGACAAACACTGAATATAGAATAGAATAGAATAGAATAGAATAGAATAGAATAGAATAGAATAGAATAGAATGTCTTTATTGTCATTATACAAATGTCCAACGAAAATACAAGAGACCACTCTGGTGGTGCGTAGAGCAAAACAGTTGAAAAGAAAAGTGTAAATATATAAACAGAATAAAAACAAGTGTGTCATGTAGAGGTAAACATATATGACACTGTGACCCCAGATGGACACGAAGCACTGGAATTAAAACAATCCAAATAAAACTATCACAACTCAAATGGTGTAAAAAAAAAAAATAAAAAAAAAAAAAGCGTTTTAAGGAAGATAATTCACAAACCAAATGAAAAGATTCCAGTTCTAATTAAAACCAGAATGTTTGTACCAATAAAAGACATTTGTTTGAACATTAAAGCTGTTGTTTTTCTTCCTGTTGAACAGAAAAAAATAAAGAATTAACAATAATAATAATAATAATAATAATAATCCAGAATATCAGCTCACATGGGTTTATGACCAGGTCTGCTGTTCATTTGAACAGAATTCTTTTCATAAATGTTTGAATTCTCCAGATGAACTACAGACTTAAACACACTCTTTTATCTGTGGTCCTCCTGCAGCTCAAACTAAATAAACTCAAACTAATAACTCAACTAATAACTCAAACTAAATAAACTCGCCCTAACCCTAGTCCAGTCCCTCCAGCTGTTCTTCTGGGTCCATCTGGGCTGGAGCTGGTCCTCGTGCGTCATCAGTGGATCCTGGTCCAGTCCTGGTGGTTTTCAGAGTCCAGAGGGCCTGGGGGGTCCTCGGTGGTCCTGCGGGGGGTCCGGGTCTCGGGTCCAGCAGGGGGCCGGTCCCCCTGTGTGACGTCACCGCTCCGGTCCATATTTGTGCGCTCCCGGTCCGGCTGCAGGAGGACCAGAGGTGGACATGTGGACCCGCGGAACAGACCCGGATCCGGATCACCGGGACCTGCTGACCTGAGACCAGCGGGTCCTGGACTGAGAGGGGCCAGTGTGCGGACGCGTCTGGGACCCGGGACCAGGTTTGGACCCCTTTACCTGCTGCGTGTGGAGGATTACGCACCGACACCCGGACCCGGACCCGGACCAGGGGCATGCGGAGGTCCGGGTGGTTCGTGTCGGTGTTTGCGGTGCTCCTGGGTGCGGGTCTGTGGATGGGGGGGGTCCGGGGTCAGCACCTCCTCCGGCCCGTCCCCAGTGACCACCTGCCCGTCCCGGTCATCAAGGAGGACCCGAACCCGGCTCTGGACCCCGGGCACCGGGACCTGAACGAGACGGAGCTCCGGAGCGCGCTGGGCGCGCACTTCGACGCGCGCTTCATGTCCGTGTGCGCGCCGGAGGTGGACCGAACCGGGCCTTGGACCGGGGAGGCCCAGCTGCGGCTCCGGCTGCACAAAGACACCCGGGCCGCGGACCCGGAGGCCCCCCTGGGCCGGAGGCTCCGGCCGGGCAGGAAGCTCCGGCGGCGGCTGCGGACGCACGCGCAGTGCCCGGTGGTTTACGCGTGGACCGACCTGGGGAACCGGTTCTGGCCCCGGTACCTGAAGGGGGGCAGCTGCCACAGGAGACGGTCCTGTTCGGTTCCTGAAGGCATGGTGTGCAGACCTGCCAAAACCACTTCCTGTACCATCCTGAGGTGGGTCTGCCAGAGGAGGGGCGGTCTGAGGTGCGTCTGGGTCCAGGTCCAGTACCCGGTGGTTTCTGAGTGTAAATGCGCATGCCCGAACTGACAGAACCCACTGTGATGGACTGAAGAAGAGCAGGAGGAACTAACAGGGACCAGGTCCCATCTGGACCAGGACCCATCTGGACCAGACTGGACCAGGACCCATCTGGACCAGGACCCATCTGGACCAGACTGGACTGGACTTAGAGGTCCCATCTGAACCGGACTGGACTTACTGGACCCTGAACCTCAGGTCTGGACATATTCAGCCCAGGATGAGTTTAAGACAGAAAATATGTGGAGAAAAAAAAAAGAAAATAAAGCAAAGAAATGAGCTCAAAAGAACAAAAATGACCAAACCCCCAAAAAACTATACAAGAGCAAAAAACAACTGTAAAAGAGCAACATAAAAACAAGGACTGAGAAGGAAAAAGTCTGTAAAATAACTTAAAAAAAAAAAAAAAACACCAAGTAAAAGAATGAATGAAAAAGAATAAAGGAGGAAATAAAACGGCAAAATAAAAGTGTGAAGTTGACACAAAAAACTAATTATCAAATTGTGAAAAAATTAAACAAAAACAGAAAAAGGAAGAAAATGATAAAAGATCGAAACTGGGACCAAAGAATGAAAATGATGTCAAAGAACAGACACAAGGATGTAGAAAAATATAAAAACAGATTAAAAATCCAAGAAAAAGAAAGAAAAGAATTTAAAAGAACAAAAATGAAATAAAAGATTGAACTTGGCACAAAAAGTCCCAGAGAAATGAAACAAAAACGATGTAGAAGGGGAAAAAATAATGTAAAAGAAGAAAATTTCAATTACATTTTTTTTTTTTTTTTTTACATAAATAATCAAACTTGGGACAAAAGAATTAGAATGACAAGAAAGACAGAAAACAGAAAATTATATAAAAGAAAAACATGCATAAAAGAAGAAAAACTATAGATACATTTAGATATATTTGAACCAGAATCCAGACTCTTTTCTGTTTCAGATCCTGAACACACACACACACACACACACATATACATATATATATATATATATATATATATATATATATATATATATATACACACACACACACACACACACACACACACACATATATATATATATATATATATATATATATATGAAGAAAAAACTGGATTATTTTGAGGTTGTTGTTGTTTTTTCACAAATTTTCTGTAAATCGTCCACATCTTTGAGCCGTTAAAAACAGTTGAATAATTCTTCAGCTGTTGAATATTTCCACTTTTTTCCACTTAAAGGTGTTAAATGTATATGTGTTGTACATGTCCTTCTATTGTATTTTATTGTATTTTTTGACAGAACTTTGTATAAAAGGTCAGTATTTTAATCTAATCTGCTGTATTTGTATGTGTATTTATATTATGGGTTTATTTCCAACTCAGTGAAGGGGATTATGGGTAAATATTTGAAGTTTTGCTCCAACATCAGACGATTATTATCCAGAAATCAAGCTGTTTAAATGAAAAAATTACAAGACATTAAGGTAAATGTATTATTTTTTCCTTTTTAAAACTTTTTTTTTTTTTTATTCAATTAGAATAAAATGACTGTTTCCATTTGGTTTCATTATTTTCACATCATTTTTACAAAATCCTGTAAAACCAAAATATTTGAATCATTTTATTGATTTTACAGCTTACATTTTTAACCGTTTATGGCATAAATTCACATTAAGGTGAATTTTTTCTTAAATATACGATCGTTACGGTTTTATCTCAAATCTCGATGATCTTTACGACATTTACGACGGCTTTAAAGTGAATAAATTGACTTTATTTAAGAAAAATGACGATTAATACAAATACTAAAGTTCCCCGGTTAAATTAAGTTTATATTGAAATATTCACATTGAATTAATTTACTATTTCACTGTTAATTTTGTGCATTTACATCCAGAAAATCCACAAAAGTTTTAAAAATACAACATTTAAAGTCACGTCATGTAAATGTACAAAAGCTGATTCGTAAATATCACCTTTAACTTTAATTAAACTGTTATTTTTCATGAATCTAAGTGACTTTATGGCCTAAAAATGAGGGAAATCTGTTGTCAAATGTTAAGTTTATTAATGTCAAAGCTGTAAATGTGTTTTAAATAAAAGTATTCTTCGTTAATAATGAGTTTGTTCATCATAAAAATATTTAATTATGGTGTAAATGAACCTTCAGCTTCAGGAAATCTGTGTCTGAAGGTGTGAAAGTTGGATTTAGTGGATATTTGAAGGTAAATGTGTCCAGTATTCAGCTTCATCTGTGTTTTTTTTTTACAGATAAAAGCAGAATTTGAAGCCGTTTCAGATTAAACTCAGTTCTTTGGATGTTTTTCATGGAATCAGTGGAACTGGTCGATAATTCAGTGTTGGTTTTAACATCGTCTGTTTGACCTGGTTTATGTTTTTCATTTAATTTTCTTCTGAAACAGGAAATCCACAGATGCAGGAAACGTGTCAAAGCCTCAGGACGGATTCAGGAACGATAAGTTTCAGCCAAAGTCCAGTCGAATCTGAACGGAAAGAATCAGATTTCACATCAGACAGAGGCTGGGATTAACGAAGGTCATGACGTCCGAGCAGAACTTATGTTGGTTTTTTTTTATCTTTTAGGGATATTATCAATAATATTTGACTTCTGTTTTATTTTCAGACACTTCCAAATGTCACACTTTAATGACTGTTTTATTATTATATTATATTATATTATATTATATTATATTATATTATGATTAAAACCTTTATTTTAAACTCAGAATACATGACAGTGAAGGCATCATTTGTAATAAAACCACAAAAAGACAAGTTAACGGCAGAAAAAAAAAAACAAAAACTCCTGGAAAATAGTTGAAACCTGCTGAATAGAAAATAGAATGGATTCTATTGGTGTATTAAATAGTGATAAAGGCATAAACACAAAGAAAATTCAGTAAAACAATAAAAACCTACTAAAATATGAAAGTTCAGACAATTCGTAGCATTTCTATCATTTCTAATTTATTATTAATTTATTCTTTACTGTCGTTTCGTTTGTACATTTGAGTTTTACTTTACAGCTGCGGTCTAAATAGCAAAAAAAAAAAAAAAAAAAAAAAAAAAAAAAAACACAAAAAAAGGTTTATTAGCTTCCAAGACAAAGCAGTGACACATGATGTCATGATGTTATTTAGTAAAATATGATCAAATCTGTCTCTTTTTGTGACCCCTCCCTTAGCCCCGCCCCTTAGTTACTGTTGCTAACTGGGGGGAGTGAAGACATTTGCGATAATGGACTCTAAGCTCCGCCCCTCTACTTCCTGTACTTCAGGTGAGTTCTTTATTTCCTGTCGTTCATTTTTGGACACACTGATTAACCCAGGTGTGTGTGCTGCTTCTTGTTGTGATACTGGTTAATTAGACAAACCTGGAGTAATGAGTGTGTCCAATAATGAACGACAGGAAATAAAGAACTCACCTGAAGTACAGGAAGTAGAGGGGCGGGGCTTAGAGTCCACTGTGACGAAATATCAGAGAAAAGGAACTGGAAAAACCACAGGAGCTGATGACGTCATGTAGAGTAAATGAAAACAAAAACTGACACGTGTGGAGTCCCTTTAATGTAAACATACTTTCTGAGTTTGAGGGAAACTCTGTGTTTATGTGGACGGACAGTTTATGAAAAACAGTACTTTGTGTGTTTGAGAACTTAGGAAGGAAATGTTCCATCATTTATTTCATGGTGTTTTCATAAATAAACCATCGGATTAAATGTTCAAGGGAAAGTTCAAATAGTGTAATAATAGTTATTCAAAAAGATCAGAGACTTGGACAGAAAGAACTGAAAGAAGTATTTAGAGCGACTTTAATAATCTGACCCAGTTAATAGTTAAATAAAAACGAGCTCACCAGACACTTGGTAATGTAAGCTAATTTTAGCTAGCTTAGTGCACAGTTAAACAAGGATGAATGATGAAAATATTTCTGTTAACTTAAAGTATTTCTGTATCCTTTGAGGCCAGATAAAAACTGTAAACTGTAAAACAAACACCAATAAGCCTGTTTTATTGTTTGCTAACCGCTGTGTGCTAAGCTAACTAAGGTTAGCTAATGTCATCGTGTTAACCTTCTATCTCCTTGAACAAAACAGCAGAAAATCTCCTTTTTTGTCAGATAAAATGTGGAGTTTTACTCACAGTTTATCATTCGTCTGGTAAAATTTGAAGTCACTAAATTTATCTTTCAGGATTTTTATAAACACACATAATCTGGGCACATTTAATATAAATAAAAACTAGCTAGACAATAGCTAACCTTAGCTAGCATCGCTCACAGTTATCACAAATGTTTAGATGGAGTTATTTAAGTTCTCTTTATGTTTGTGTATCATTTGAATAAATACTATAAACCATGTAAAAGAGACACAGTACGTGGATTCACGTTTTTTTTTTTTTCCTAATAACCGGGAGGTAAGGTAGCTAATATTAGCTAATCTTAGCTGGTGTCACACTGTTAGCCTTCCGTCTCTGAACCAAACAGTAGAAAATCAACTGTTTGTCAGTGAAAATGTGACTTTTATGAGTTTATTATTCATTTGTGAACATTTGGAATCGCTAAGTTTGTGTTTTAGGTTTTTATAATCACATGTATATTACCTGTTCCCATTTAATGTAAATCAAATCTAGCTAAATAAAAGCTAATGATAGCTAGCCTCAAACACAGTTGTTAGCTCATTAGGTGTATGTGTTTCATTTGCACCGGAATTCACTTTTTTTTTTTATTATTTTCTAATAACTGTGATAAGTTAGCTAGCTGAGCATTCGGCTCTTAGAAGAAATAGGGTTAGATGAAACTATTCCTTACATAAGATACACGTGTTTTAAATTATTTGCTAGTAACCACACGGTAAGCTAGCTAAAGTTAGCTAACATTAGCTGGTGTCACACTGTTAACCCTCCGTCTCTGACCTGAACGGTCATAAATCGTCAGTGAAAATGTTAGTTTTGAGTTTATCGTTCATTTGTGAACACTTGGAATCATTCGGTTTATGTTTTCGGTTTAATGACACAAACTCTTCTGCAGCTTCATGCACACTTCTCTACATTTAACCGTTTTTTCCCTCTGTGACTCAGTTTTTCTCGGTTTTCGGACTCAGGTTTGGACATTTAAAGGTGAAGAACTGCTTCTGTTCCAGATTTTTCGGATCGTCGCCTCAGTTTCAGACTCTGATTAAAGCTGAATGTTTTTCTGCCTGTGATGGTTTAAGGTTCGGCTTCGTCCTCGACTCAGTTTCAGTTTGAATGAGTCCAAACCTTATCTCCGACCGCCGTTAATGAGCCTCATTTACCCATAATTCCACGGGGCACTGATGCTCCTGCAGGTTGAACCTTGACTTCAGGATCAGAAACAGTTTGAAAAAAAAGAAAAAGAAAGAAAGAAAGAAAAAGGATCAGAAACGGTGACTTTTCTGTTTGATTCAACAGTTTCATGTTTTTAATGGAGCTTTTTATTACAGTTAAAGGAAGGTCACAAAAGGAACAGTTAAACTTCCTGCTCCTTCTCAAGGTTTTTTTTTTTGTTTTTTTTGTTTTTTACATTTTTTTTTGTTTTTGATTTTTGAAATAAAATTAAAATGATAGTAATACATATAACTACTTCTATTATTCTACTAATACTACTAATAATAAAAATAACGGTACTACTATAATACTACTACAACTAATAGAACTACTACTAATAATAGTAGTAGTAATGATAATAATAATGGTACTACAACTATAATACTACAACTAATAGAACTACTACTAATAATAATAATGGTATTACTACTACAGCTAATAGAACTACTACTACTAATGATAATAGTAGTACTAATAAAAATGGTACTAATACTATAATAGTTTTAATTTATATAAAATACATAAACAAAAAAATACAAAATAATTGATTAGAACAAGGCTATAAATATGACTATATTAGAGTTAATTTACACCTTTATATTATTTTTCAAAAAGAATAAAACTGAATTTTATCAAACTCAGAAAAACTGTTTAATAGAAAATGTTTTGAAAAAAACCTGACATTAAAATCTAAGCTTTTTATCATGAATTATTTTTTAAAATAACTTTATGACTTAAATCACAGAGAAATTCAGTTTTTAATGAACTTTTCCGTCATGTTTGTTTTCTGTCATTTTCATCTCGTGTTAGTTTGTGTCATTGTGTGTCTGTGCATTCATGTGTGTTGTGGTTCTGTTACTGCGCATGTGTTGGTGTGTTAGTGTTTGTGCAGTTGTGTATTTGTCGACTGTGTGCGCTGTGAAAAGTCATCGTGTTGTCGTATTTACTCACTTACTTTGGGAAAACTCCTCGTCTGCTGGAAAGAAGTGAATCTGCAGCAGAGACACACAAAGACACACAACTGCACAACAACACACTAACAGAAACACAAAAACACACAAAGACACACAAAGACACACAACTGCACAACAACACACTAACAGAAACACAAAAACACACAAAGACACACAACTGCACAACAACACACTAACAGAAACACAAAAAACACACAACTGCACAACAACACACTAACAGAAACACAAAAACACACAAAGACACACAACTGCACAACAAATAGAAACACAAAAAACACACAAAGACACACAACTGCACAACAACACACAGAAACACAAAAAACACACAGACACACAACTGCACAACGACACACAGACAGAAACACAAAAACACACAAAGACACACAACTGCACAACAACACACTAACAGAGACACAAAAAACACACAAAGACACACAACTGCACAACAACACACTAACAGAAACACAAAAACACAGACACACAACTGCACAACAGACACAAGAACACACAAAGACACACAACTGCACAACAACACACTAACAGAAACACAAAGACATACAAAGACACACAGTTGCACAACACACTGACACAAAAACACAAAGAAGCACAAAAACCCACACAAAACACGCACAGACACACAACAACACAAAAACACAAAAAGTCACACAACACAAAGTACAAAAACAGACACAAACACACAAGACACACATATACACAACAGACACAAAAAGTCACACAACACACAAAAACACACAAAAATGTACAAAAACACAAGACATCCAAAAACACGCAGACACACAAATACACAACAACACAAAGACACAAAAGTCACACCGCACACAAAAATGTACAAAAACAGACACAAAGACACACAAAAACACGCACAGACACACACAGACACACATACACAACAACAGGAACAAAAAGGCACACAACACACAAAAACACACAAAGAAGTACAAAAACAGACACAAACGCACAACAAAAACACAAAGATGCACAAAAACACACATTAAACACGCAGACACATAACAAACGTTAACACAGGACAAAAACAACACAAAAGACACAACAGGTCGACAAAATGTAAAAGACACAACTAGACAAACTGTAAAAAAAGACAAAAACAACACGAGCCAAAAAAAAAAGACGCAAAACATGCAACAAGACGAAAACGAGACAAAATACGCAACAAAAAGATGCATCGCAATAAAAGACAAAAATAACGCAAAAGGACAATGATACAAAGAACACGAAATGCCCAAAAAATAAGCAAGAAAATCAAAGTGACACGAGACTAAAACTCCGCAAAAAACATACGACAAAAAGGACTCAACAGGATAAAAGAAAAAGATGAAAGGATAAAAATGAAACAAAAGAATGAACAAGACGACAATGACGCAAACAAACTAAAAAAAGACAAAAACGCAACGCAACAAAAAAGATGCAAAACACGCATCAAAATGAAAACAATGCAGTGAGACAAAATATGCAACAAAACTAAAACTATGCAATTAAAGACAAAAATAACGTGAAAGGACAATGAAACAAAAACAAAAAATGCCCCAAAAATATGCAAGAAAATCAAAGCAACACAATGAGAAAAAAACTTCGCAAAAAACATACGACAAAAACGACAACAGGATAAAAGAAAAACACAAAAGGATAAAAATGACACAAAAGAATGAACAAGACAATGACGCAAACCTAAAAAAAGACCAAAAAAAAGCACGCAACAAAAAAGAAACATGCAAAACACACAGCAAGATGAAAACAACGCAATGAGACAAAATACACAACAAAAAGATGCATCAAGATTAAAACTACGCAATAAAAAGACAAAAAATAATGCAGGACAGTGACACAAAAAACACCAAAACTCCCAAAAAAATTATGCAACAAAATAAAAGCGACAAAACTTAAACTACGCAAAAAACATAAGACAAAAAAACGACACAAAAGACACAACAGGAAAAAGATGAAACGATGAAAACACAAATGTAACAAAACAATGAACAAGACGACAATGACGCAAACGACCTAAAAAACACCCAAAAAAATTGGCGAACAAAAAAATTAGAATAGACGCAAAACAAGACAAAAACAAAGTAAATGATGCAACGAAGGGAAAATGACGAGAAAACCTTCTTTAAAAAAATCTTTATCACTTGTAAAACTCAAACGCACAAACTTAAGATACGACACAGACTGGTTTTTCTTTTGGTTTATTTCCGATTCCTTGAAAATGGCGGAGGCACAGGCTACGAGTATCTGAAGCTAAAGCCGACATGAGCACCAGATCGACATCACATGAAAAAGACCTATTTACAAATATAAATTAACACGTTTCAACTCCGTTTCAAGTCCATATGAACATGGTAGAAAACCGCTGGAATGTGTCTGCGACAAACCAAACTGAAGCCGATTTCATTGAGCGTAGTGCAACAAATACTGTCAATAATAATAATAAAAATAAAATAATTCACATTAAAAATAGCTTTGGTCCAAAGAAAGATGATAAATAAACTGATGGGATGGAGGTTAAGCATCACTGAAACACTTCATTTCTTCTTCTTTTTCTGTAAGTTTTTCTTTTTCGTTAACATGCTGTCCCGGCTGAAGCCACGTATTTATCTCTATGAAGGTCCGACGAGCACCAAAGTCAAACTAACATCGAAGCCGAGACACGAAACCGAGGCACTGAGAGTCCACATCGGACATCCATCGGAAATAAATTCGGAAGAGAAGCGTACGGATCCAGGCGGTGTACGACCGTCCAATCACGTCGCAGTCGTGTTACAAACCCTCAGGACGAAGCACCGACTTGGACAAAACAGGTCCCAAAAAACAGTCTGGTCTCGGATCTGGATCCGCCGTTCGTACACAGGCTGCATCTGAGCGTCAGGGTTCCTACAACGTTTCAACTGTTTCCATGTGAACGGTAAAAAAGGAAGTCATCGGTACCGAAGTCCTTTGTCCAACACATGACCTTTAACTTTACCAGGAACTTTAAAAAAAGACTTGGCACGTTTCCACCAAAATTACCCAGTTAAAAAAAAAAAAAAACTTTCCCTCGACCCCAAACTTTTCCGGAAAAATGTTCCTAGTAGGACGGGATTGGCCTTTTTAGATTCCCTGACATTCTTGGGGCGGGGCTTGTGCTGAAGAACACTGATTGGTGGAACACACTGTCAGTATTCCAGACGTACATTCACCCTCTGTCTGCGAACTGGTTTATTATTATTCAGAAAATGGAGCAAAAAAAAAAAAAAGAAATGGACGAACCTGATCAAAAATAAAGAAAAAAACATTTAGAAAGTCGTCAACAGAAGAAACAAAAATAAATCAAAATAATCCACAAAATGAACAATGAACAAAAAAATAAAACAAAAAGGAAAAAAAATGAGCAAATTCAGCAACAAAGCTACAAAAATAATAAAAAAGTGAACACAATAATAAATTTCACAAAAAAAAAAAAAAAAAATTCAACAGAAAATGCTCAAAAAAGAAAAGTACACGACAGGACGCTACGAGAAGTGGACGATGACGAACATTTGATGAATTCACTTCAAAGAAATTCAGCAGGTTTTTGATTTAACGACTGGAAACAAACGAGTTTGATTGGAATAAATTTTCTGGAACTTTGTCGTGGAAACGTGAACCGTCAGGAGTCCGGCGGGTAAAAGCGGTGGTAAAAGTGGGTGGAAAAGGGGCGGATGTTTCAGTCCCGGGTCATAAAACCACAGACGGTGAGTTCATCCAAGCGTCGCGGTTGGAATGATGGCGTAGGAACCCTGAGTGTCGGCGCCGGGCGGCGGTCGGGTTCAGGAGTTAAAGAACCCGACGCTGGTGGGCGACTCCTTCACCGTCACCGTGATGAAGTTGGCGGTGACGTCAGTGACGAACACGTGCTCCAGGAGGCTGCGCGTCGGCCTCCAGTCCGTCTCCGTGTCCGAGTCGGTGGCGTGGACGCCGAGGCTGGGCCGGTTCAGCGCGAACACGGCGCCGCTCTGCTCCGACTCGCTGCTGCTCGTCTCGTCCGAGTCTCCGGTGCTGAGCTCGTTCAGGCTCCGGTTCTGGGCGCCGTGTTTCCGGTCGTCCTGGCGCCCACTGCCTTTGTCCGCCGCCCTGTCATCTCGGAGGCGGGCCTGGTCCGAGGTGCCGCCCACCGTCAGGGCCACACGCTGGCTGCCGCCCGACATCCGGGCCTCTTTGACGGTCCCCGTCGCTCCTTTGACCACGATGGCGCCTCGTAGACCGGATCTGGACGCCACGGTGCTGGTGGGCGGCGGCTTGACGCTCTGCAGGTTGAGCGCCCGGAGGCTCAGCGCCTGATTGGCTCGGTCTCGTGGCGTAGGTGACGTCGACTGTTTGAGGGCGGAGTTCTGCTGTTTGTGCTGCTGCAGGTCCATCCTCCGCTGTCCCGACGCCGAACGCTGCGTCGCCGTCTGACCTGCGCCAAAGCTGCCGTGCAGGCTGAGCGGCGCCGACGCTGCCGCCGGTTTGAGCGGCGCCTTCAACTCCGGACCGTTCTTACTCTGCGAGGACGGGCTGGCTCTGTGGGCGGGGCCAGATGTGGAGGAGGCGGGCAGCGAGCGGCCGGGCCACACCACGCTCAGAGACCCGGGTTTGGAGGCTCCGGTCTGGGAGAAGGAGCTGGAGGTCTGGGAGGCACCGTCGTCTCTGGAGGTCCGGCTCAGCCCGGTGTACGTGAAGCTGGCGGGCTGAAGCGGTTTTCTTGAACCCCGGGCCGAGGCTCGTCCCGGGTCAGGTCCCGGGTCGGGTCCCGGTGCGGTCGGACCGGCAGGTGGTGGCGTGGCGGCGGAGGGGGAGGGGCCAGCGGTCTGGACTTGGCCTGGCGGAGCACCCTCAGGTCCGGGTGCAGAGGCTTCCTCCCACGTTTCTTCTTGTGGGGCGGGTCCGGTTTGGCGAGCAGGATCTGAGGCCTCTTCTGGGGGACGGGGGGGACCCGAGGGCCCGGCTTGGACTTCTTGGTGTGATCTTCATCGTCGTCGTCGTCAGAGGAGGAGGGGGAGGACAACAGGCCGGAGGAGGACGAGGACGAGGAGCGGCTGTCTTTGGTCACGGCCGGCGCCGGAGGCTGAAACAAAACACAGCGTTTCAAACATGAGTCTCCATAGCAACCATTCACAGCCAGACACTGATCCGCAAAGCATTCTGGGAGAAAGAGTTTCCAGGACGAGGAAAAGGTTCTGATTCATCCCAAACCCTGACCTTTTCCTAAACCTTACGGAGCAGGTGTGGAGTTTATGCGACACATTTAATCCAATTAAAACCATAAAACAAACAATAAACGAACCACGACGACAAAACAATGAAACAAAACCAATAAACACTATGACTAAACTAACGCCTATATCTGTACATGTAGGACGAACAGTGGACACAAATGAACGACAGGATTAACTCCAGTCAGCTGTCTGGTGTTTGGATAGTTGTCTTTAGGGGCTTTTACCAGGATCTTGCGTGGTCGTCCTCGGGGCCTCTTGCCTTTCTTCTGGAACAGCAGCTCTCGTTCCTGTTCCCTGAAGAAAAACATGGACACATTAAAACACGGAATCAGCGGTAAAATAAACACAGTCTGGACAGGCTGTCATCTGTGAGAACAAAGCTATGGAAGACGATGACGATGATGATTTTTATTATGATTATAAAAGCCAGGTGGCCTCTGTGTGTGTGTGTGTGTGTCTCAGGTATGACACTAACTCCGTACACAGCTGACTGCTGCAGTTTGTCATACTTGTGTATTTTTGCTCAGTGAACAGACTAATGAAAACAGTAAGTTGATCGGACCCATATTTTGTCAGATGTTACTAATTTTGAATACAACAGTCTTACAATCCCGTTGCTATGTCCACAACGCTTTGGCGGTGACTGCTGGACAAATGTGGTACAGCATCCATGAATACACAACAGCATAAGAACGACCACATCTAGAACCTGTGGATCCACACGGGTCAACAAGCTAGTTTTTATGACCCCGCCCCCAAAAGGGAGGCAAGGGCGATTGTTTTTGGTTCAGTTTGTTTGTTTGTTTGTTTGTTTGTTTACACTTTAGCAGCAAAACTACAGGTTGAATTCAGACCAAACTGGGTTTATAGATTACCAGTGACCCAAAATAGATCTCATTACATTTTGGCAAAAGTGGGTCAAAGTTCAAATTTTTTGTAGGAATTTTTTAATTCTTTTTTTTTCGTTTACTTATAATAGGTAAAATTTCACATGTCTATAAAAACATCAATTTTGCTTCAATTTACTTCAAACTTCACACATATATAGAGGCAACTGATATGACATCAGCGCACGCATACACATGATGACATCAGCTGGATCGATGACAAAATAAACTACAATATGTGTGGGGCGGGGCTTGTTGTACCTGGAACCACCTGTTATTGTAGATTATTGTGGTAAATAACCATATAATAACAACAACAACAACAAAAACAGGAAACACTGATGATAAACAATAAATGACAATTCAATAAAACAATTAAAATATAATCAACTTGAAACACACACACACACACACACACCAGCTGCATTTAAATGAACCTTCACTATTCTGATACACTGAAATAACAGTTTCACACATCTACTGTAATAATAATAATAATAATAATAATAATAATAATAATAATAATAATAATAATAATAATTACAGTGCTCAGACCTCTTATGAAAAGCTGCCAGGAGCCTGGGGTCCAGAATGTTCTCCTCCGGTTCCCAGCTGTTGTGTCTGGAAATAAAAGCACAGAACCACAGATAAATAAACCACATTAACCCTCCAGTTTTCACCAACACCCAGACAGACACACACACATTCTATTCTATTCTATTCTATTCTATTCTATTCTATTCTAACCCATCACAGGTCCAGACTGGATGAACATCTGCTCAGTATTTGTTTTTTTTTTCTCAGTATTTTCTTAATTGTGTTTTATTTTTATTCGTTTTCTCACTATATTTAGTTCAGTTCTAATGATTGTTTTCAGTGTTTTTCCATGTAGTGTGTGTTCTTTCAGTACTTTATTGTTTTTGCTTTATTGTCCTTATTATATTGTTCATTTTCTTTAATATGTTGTTAATTTTTCCATTATTCTTTTAATTCCTTTCAGTATTTTCTTCACTTTGTGCACATTTCTTCAGTATTTTGTTGGTTTTGGTAAAAAAAATTTTATTGTATTTTCTTTATTATATTTATATTGTCTCAGTATTTTTTTGTCCAGTGCATTCCATTATTTTCCTCATTTCTCTTTGTTGTTGTTTTCTTCATTTATTTTTCTATATTTTTCTCATTATTTTCTCTGCTTTTTTTCTGCTTCTTCACTTCGTGTACATTTTTTTCAGTATTTTGGAGGTTTTGCTTCATTTTTTTTTACTGTATTTTCTTTATTATGTTATTATTGTCTCAGCATTTTTTTGTTCAGTGCATCCATTATTTTCCTCATTTATGTTTATTTTCTTCTTTTCCCTCAGCATTTCTTTGATTTTTCTATATTTTTCTAATGTTTTATTTTTATTTATTTTCTCACCATATTTAGTTCATTTCTAATGATTGTTTTCAGTGTTTTTCCATTTAGTGCGTGTTCCCTCTGTAGTTTATTGTTTTTGCTTTATTGTCCTTATTATATTGTTCATTTTCTTTAATATGTTGTTAATTTTTCCATTATTCTTTTAATTCCTTTCAGTATTTTCTTCACTTTGTGCACATTTCTTCAGTATTTTGTTGGTTTCGGTAATTTTTTTTACTGTATTTTCTTTATTATATTAATATTGTCTCAGTATTTGTTTGTCCAGTGCATTCCATTATTTTCCTTATTTATTTTTGTTGTTATTTTCTTTATTGTCCCACAGTATTTCATTGATTTTTCTCAATTTTTCTCATTATTTTCGGTGTTTTTTCCTGTTTCTTTCGCTATAACGTTTTCAGATCCACATCCCAGACTCTGTTCTCCGGACCCGGACCCCAGACCCCGGGTCCCGGACCTCGGACCCGGTTCCGTTGCCGGTTCTCCGTCGGTTTTCGTCGTAACGGACACAAATGGCTGCTGCGGCTCCGTTAAACCCCGCTCCGTTTTCCACAACAAACCGCGGGTCCGGTCTGGGTCTAAACCCGGACCGGGAAGGGGGGGGTGGGGGTCCCCGGGGGCCGGTCGGTCCCGGTGTGGCCGAGGCCCCGGGGCCCGTGCGCGTCCCGGTTCGGTCGGTGTTCGGTGGGTTTGTCTGTTGTGTTTACGGTGTTAGCCTGTTAGCTTAGCATACTCACTTGGACGACCATCCTCTCCACTTCACCAGATACTCAAACTTCCCCTGCGGAGACACACAAAGGCCGGTCACAACCAGCACCCACACCCCGGACCCGACCCCCGGGCCCCGGACCCGACCCGACGAACGACCCGCTCACCTTCCGCGGCCGTTTGCTCAGGATGCACTCGGCATCGAACACCTGGCCCACCGTGACCCCCTCCATGACTGCGGAGACTGGAGCCGCACGGCCACCGTAGGCGCACGAGACCAGACGAAAAGCGAAGCGACAAACACACGGTGGAAGAAGCGGAAATAATAATAATAATAATAATAATAATAATAATAATAATAATAATAATAATAATAATAATAAATACTACTACTATTAATAAAAATAATAATAATAATAATAATGAAAATACTACCACTACTACAACTAATAATACTACTAAAACTACGACTGTTATTATTATTATTATTGTTATTAATAATAATAATAATAATAATAATAATAATAATAATAATAATAATAATAATAAATACTACTACTATTAATAAAAAAAAAGATAATAATGAAAATACTACCACTACTACAACTAATAATACTACTAAAACTACGACTGTTATTATTATTATTGTTATTATTAATAATAATAATAATAATAATAATAATAATAATAATAAATACTACTACTATTAATAAAAATAATAATAATAATAATAATAATAATAATGAAAATACTACCACTACTACAACTAATAATACTACTAAAACTACTACTACTATTAATAGAAATAAAATAGTTTATTGATATTTTCTTTTATAATCGGGCACAGGTTTTGTTCAACTTTAAACTTTTTTATTTTTTCATTTTTAATGACTACTCTAAATCTTTATATCTTTGTTCTTGCATGACCTTTTTTTCATTTTGTTGATTATTTACTTCATTCATTGAACATTTTTGTTAATATGATTGATTGAATGCTTAATTTGTTCATTTAGTCTTGGTTTTATTGAATATTTTTCTTTGATTGTTTTGGATATTTTTTGTTTCTTTAATTCATTGTCTTAAATTGAATTTCTAATTTCATTTTTTTGATCATTATTTTCTACGGATTTTTCTCCATTAGGTTTATTTTAGTACTAATTTTGTTGTTTCTGTCAATATTTTCTACTTTTTTCTTCTTTTTTTTTTTTTTGTGGATTTGCTTTAATTCGCCCCTTCATGACATGTCATAAAATATTAAGTCATAAAATAAGTATCAAGAAAAAGTAATGGATGTATAATATATGTTTGGATTGAATTCTATACACTTGGGTGATATAAAATAATCATCTCAGTTTAAGTGACATTTCTAATCTGAGCTGTTTCAGTGCAGTTTATTGTCCACTAGGGGGCAGTGTGTCCCTGTGCATTCAGGGCTGGATCTCATAAATTCACCTTTAAAAGCTGAACTCATTTAACACTCATAAACCCTTAAATCTGAATGTTTTATATGAAGCTGAAATGGCCTCAACGAACACGACAAAAACAAAGTGAAGACATTCATTAAACCCTTTAAAATCTACATGTCAAGTATTTATTTACAGACTTTAAACGCTGAATGGAATTAGAAGAATAGTGTTGAATAACTGAATATTATTGCAAATGATAAAAATCCCAAATTAAACCCAGACTATTTTCCTGCAGTAACTGAACTTCTCATCTCTCTCAGGGTTGTACACAGTAACAGGGCTGAATCAATACGTGACTTTTGATTGTATATCATAACATAATGTGATACATAAATAAATGCACAGGACCATCACAATAAGACCACAACAATTAGTGCTGTCAAACAATTAAAAATGTTTAATCACATTAATCACAGGGTTGCTGTGGACTAATTTTGATTAATCATGATTAACTATCATTCATTTTTAATCTATTTTAGTCACTTTTCATTTTGCATGAAACGTAATTAATATGAGGATGAGGATCAGCACCTCCAAACCTGAGGCCATGGTTCTGGACCAGAATAAGGTGGTCTGCCCTCTGTGGGTCAGTGGGGAGTCTTTGCTCCAAGTGGAGGAGTTTAAGAATCTCAGGGTCTTGTTCAGGAGTGAGGGAAGGATGGAGCGTGAGACTGACAGACGGGTCGGTGCAGCGTCTGCAGTGATGCCGTCACTGTATCTGTCTGTTGTGGTGAAGAAGGAGCTGAGCCCAGAGGAGGAGCTCTGGTTTTACCTGTCAGCCTACGTTCCTGCACTCTCATAAACACAGGTACCAGTTTGTACTTTAAAGATAGATAGATAGATAGATAGATAGATAGATAGATAGATAGATAGATAGATAGATAGATAGATAGATAGATAGATAGATAGATAGATAGATAGATAGATAGATAGATAGATAGATAGATAGATAGATAGATAGATAGATAGATAGATAGATACTTTATTGATCCTTTGCAGGAAATTGCTTTGTTACAACAGCAGCAGTACAAGAAGAAAAACACTCTGACCCATCGCATGAACATCCCACAAACAGCCATCAATGGAACAAATAAATAATAAACAGAATAAAAGATATATATATATATATATATATATATATATATATAGATTGATATATATATGTACAATACAAGTAATGTATATAATACAATAACCTAAAACACCTAACACACCTAAGTATGCACAGCATACAATAATAATTTATCGCACATATTAAAAAGTCTAATAGCAGCCGGCAGGAAGGACCTCCTACTGTGTTCAGTCTTGGACCGAGGGGGGATCAGTCTGTGGCTGAAGGTGCTCTCTCTGAACACCTCAAGATGGTGCAATGGGTGCGTTCTTCAAAATAGAGTCCAGTTTCCTGAGCATTCTCACCCCAGCCACTTGGTGAACTGTTTCCAGTCCAGTCCCAATGATGGAGCTCGCTTTCTTAATGAGTTTGTTCAGTCTGTTTCTGTCACAAATGCGAGTATAAGGGTCCAAATGCTTGTCTCTGGGGGTGTACTTTTTTCAGAGACATTTCTGTACCCTGTGGAAATGGTCCATTTTTGTACCTTAAGTACTTTACATAGAAAGAAAACTCTCGTATAGTTGATAATGCCATGATGTTTAGAGTTTGAACCAGTGGACTAATAGAGAAAAAAACAAAACAAAAAAAAAAACAGCATAGGCAAGACACGGAAGTGTGAATGAAAACTGGATAAAACAGAGATTATGGCAATAATCAGAGGTTCTAATAAGAGAAATAAATTATTAGGCTATTGTCATTGAGCTAATTGGGCTATTAAATTAAAACACAAAGTATTATTAAATGTAATACAGAGTAATTACAGTATGATATATAATAAATAATGCGCTCAGCCTAATGTTTGAACTCTAATTGGTCCTACTGTTCAGTTCTGGCCTATAGTCTGTTCTCATGGTCTACACACAGTTTGAATGCTGCAGGGTTCCTTACAGTACACATGTGGACTGGACAGAACCGTGGAGCCTTTTTCATCGTCTGCAGGTGCAGTTCTGTCCTCCTACAGACCAAGATTGTACTTCTGAGAGAACATTCTTAGAAAATGTACTTATAGGTTCATAAATGTTCTGATCTTAAACCTCTGTTTTTGAGAGTGTACCCTCACCTATGGTCATGAGCTTTGGGTCAGGACCGAAAGGACAAGATCCTGGATCCAAGCGGTCCAAATGAGTTTCCTCTGTAGGGTGTCTGGGTCCACCCTTAAGGATAGGGGGAGGAGCTCGGAGTAGAAACCGCTGCTCCTCCACATCCAGAAGAACCAGCTGAGGTGGATCAGACATCTGTTTCAGATCCTCCTGGACACCTCCCTGGGGTGGTGTTCCAGGCCTAGTCCCACCAGGAGGAGACCTCAGAGAAGACCTAGGACACGTTGGAGAGACGATGTGTGTGGGCTGGACTGGGAACACCTCAGGGTCCCCCCAGAAGAGCTGGAGGAGGAGTCTGAGGAGAGGGAAGTCTGGGCGTCCCTGCTTAGACTGTTACCCCCATGACCCGACCCCGGATAAGAGAAAGAAGATGGATGGATGGATGGATGAACAAACAGACTCAGGAAAGAAGGGAATATACATGTACTGAAGGGGTTTACTAAACAGTTTCAACTGTTCCGTCTTGTTTTTTTTTCTCCTCATATTTCCATCCAGAGGGCCAACGTACTGGTTCTGTTCTTTCCTCTTTATGGGTCGGTTCTGCTGGTTCTGCTGGTTCTGTTCTTCCCTCTTTATGGGTCGGTTCTGCTGGTTCTGTTCTTTCCTCTTTATGGGTTGGTTCTGCTGGTTCTGCTCTTCCATCTTTATGGGTTGGTTCTGCTGGTTCTGCTGGTTCTGCTCTTCCATCTTTATGGTCGGTTCTGCTGGTTCTGCTCTTCCATCTTTATGGGTCGGTTCTGCTGGTTCTGCTCTTCCCTCTTTATGGGTCGGTTCTGCTGGTTCTGCTGGTTCTGCTCTTCCATCTTTATGGGTCGGTTCTGCTGGTTCTGCTCTTCCCTCTTTATGGGTCGGTTCTGCTGGTTCTGCTGGTTCTGCTCTTCCCTCTTTATGGGTCGGTTCTGCTGGTTCTGCTCTTCCATCTTTATGGGTCGGTTCTGCTGGTTCTGCTCTTCCCTCTTTATGGGTCGGTTCTGCTGGTTCTGCTCTTCCATCTTTATGGGTCGGTTCTGCTGGTTCTGCTCTTCCATCTTTATGGGTCGGTTCTGCTGGTTCTGCTCTTCCATCTTTATGGGTCGGTTCTGCTGGTTCTGCTCTTCCCTCTTTATGGGTCGGTTCTGCTGGTTCTGCTCTTCCATCTTTATGGGTCGGTTCTGCTGGTTCTGCTCTTCCCTCTTTATGGGTCGGTTCTGCTGGTTCTGCTCTTCCCTCTTTATGGGTCGGTTCTGCTGGTTCTACTCTAACTCTAACTCTACTGGACAAACTGGCCCACATGTGTCGGAGCAGATGTTCACAGTCGTTCTGCTGCAGATGGTTCATGGAGTTCACATTTACAATCACATTCATCAGGAGGATGGATTCATCTGAGTTAACGAGTTAATTCTGACAGCCCTAATTACAATATAAACCGTCCGTTTAATCTAACTTTTTGAAAATTACCAAAGACTTTCCTGTAAAAATGTGTGCATGATATAATGACAGCAGCCATATTGAAAAAGGCAAAAAAAATAACAACAAACAAAAACAGCCCTTCCATTGGCTGCAGATGGATGATGATCCACCAGGGGGCAGAAGACACATCAGGTCACAGACAACAGGTTTAAAGATGAGTATTGATCTTGTTGATTAGATAGAGGTCTGAGAACCTGGAGAAGCAAACATGATCCAGATGGTTTTAAAAGGTTAAACTGAGTCTGTGAGCTCCTGGTGGGTGGACTGTGTTTAGTGGTTGAACTTGGTGTAAAAACGTGTTTGTGATGGCGTACGTGGGAGGAGGTGGATGATCAGATGTGAATGTGTTCTCTGTGGTTATTAGACTGTTGACAGAGAATCAACACTTCCTCTGTTCAACAGCCTCCACATTCACACCAGATGAAACCTCCACATTTACAGAAAAAAAGTTGACTCCGTTGTTGAGTTTCCTGTCTGTTATCAATCTGTTGTCATTTATCGGAGCAGCAGAACATGAACCACACTGAGACGGAACTAAAACCACCACACTGTGGTTTGTAGAGTTACCTTCCTCTGTTCACTTTAACGAACAGAATAAAAATAAGGCCGAAAAAAGGACAGTTTTATCAGTGATTTGAATTATTACATCTATTTAGAAAACATTTAAAGAAGAAAAAACTGTTCATTATCTGAACCTTAACCTTAATGATATTAAAAAGATACATGTTTAATTTTATTTTATCAAACTTTAATTATAATGTGAGTCAAAGACTGAAATCAACAGGTTTTTATTTAGAGCGGGGGGGTCAAACATGCGGCCCGGGGCCAAATGTGGGCCACCAAGGGTCCGATCCGGCCCGTGGGATGAATTAGTGAAATGGACAAATGACAAGGCAAGGCAGGTTTATTTCTGTAGCACATTTCATGTACAAGACAATTCAAAGTGCTTCACATAAAACATTAAAAGCATTACAGCAGAAGCAATAAAAAGTATAGGCATGAGAAAAACCAACTAAAAATCAGATAAACAGATAAAACACACAAGCAGAAAAAACAGATCAAAACTTTGAACTTCAAAGAAACCGTGCAGATCTGAACTGATGAATCCAAACTGTGTTCAAATCCAGCTGAGAACAGGTGGGTCTGGAACCTGGATTTAAATCAACTGAGTGTTTCACTGAAGATATGAACCATCATTTTAGTTCAGGGTCCACATTCAGACCAGTTCAGTCTGATGTGGGTCACATCAGTCAAATACTAACATCATAACCTATAAAAAAAAGACAACTGTACACACTTTTCTCTTTGTAAATGTAAACATTTTCATGTAATTTTCCTGTATTTACACTAAAACAAACTATCATTTCACACAAAAAACGTGAACAACCTGAACAAATATGAACAACCTGAAATGTCTTCAGAGAAGTGGAATTGTACCAATATTCTGTCTGTTATTGAATGTTGTGTGTATTTGTAGATCCACTGTGATCTGTCAGTTATAATGAACATGTGCAACTGATAAACTGAGGCAGAATATTGGTAAAATTGCACTTTATTTATTTATTTATTTATTATAAATTTTAGGGTGTTCCTGTTACTCACATTGTTTTAAAGGATTGTTTGTAGATGTAAACATTTTCATCATGTAAGGAAAGTTTGGATTTGACATTATTTATATATAATTATCTTATTATTGTATATTATATATCTTTATATTTCCACTTCAGACCAAATGTGGCTGAATGTGGCCCCTGAACTAAAATGAGTTTGACAGCCATGATTCAGAGTCAGAAACAAAACCCACTGAATCAAACATGTCGCCCTCATGTTTTATCAGGCGTTGGTTTATTTTTTCACAGAAACTGAACCACGTCCTCCTCACGACACTTTATTTCACCAAATTAACAGTAATAAAATTAAATACAAAGCCTTTCATGAACACAATCTGTTCAATTATTTATTTTTACTATATTAAAAAACAAGCTTGTGATGTAACAAAGTATCAATAGAATGAGTAATAATAGAAATAATTTAATAAGTGTAACTGTATTTATACGAAGCTTTATTTTATACTTTTATGACAAACAACAACAGTGTCATCAGCGTAGAGTTTTATCTAAACTGCTCTGATTGTAAGACTTTTTTTTTAACCAGGATTTATACAGAATAGACGTAATATTTTCAACTTGATCCTCAAAGTCTGTATTAAATCACAACATATAGATAAAATATTGACCAGTTTCTAATCAATATCTCCACTCCTTTTGCTCATATATGACAGTTAAATCTGCTGAATGGAGGTAAATAATGGTTGAAGAATCTTCATAGTTTTTACTTTATTTTTCTGTTGTTTCAGTTTAATCTCAGTTTACTGATATTTAATAGAAGAAGCTCAAATTATACATTTAAACCAGAGAAATCCATGTAAATGAATGAGACATTAAACATAGATTTACTGTGTATTTATAGTCAACTATGGACAAATAAGAGTTAATGCACAAAACGGTGAAATAGTGTCTGTTTATAGAAACTGTGAAATGTAAAGGTCATGCACCTAATTGAATAGATTTCAATTATATTGTTTTTGTGTTTTCAGAAGGAAACAAACTAATATTAATTATTAATTGATAATAGATCAAATGAAAATGTGTCATCATTTACCAGAGCAGTAGAATTCAACCCACAATGAGACAGAAATAAAAACCACTTAAACATACAAGTTATTTTATTTTTTTAATCTGCTTTGTTTTTCTTCTTGAACAGAATCAGGGATTCTTTAACAAACTGAAGAACAATCGCACGACAACAACATTTTAGCAACAGCATTGTTTTTTTCACCCCTACACTGTAAAAATCTAAATGTGACCAAGTGTATTTTTGTCATTTCCAGTCCAAATATCTCATCACACTTCAAATCAGACAGAATCACCTAAAGAGGAACTTTTCAGTGAAATATAAGAACTGATTTATAGACAATAGATCTGGAAAATCTGATTTATACAAATCTTACCAAGATCATTTTCACTCGTTCCATCGGCAGATTTTTACTTGAATTAAGAAAAAAAAAAAAAAAAAAAAACCTCAGGGGAACAAGTGAAAATGATCTTGGTCAGATTTCTTGAAATAAATTTTCATGCTCTATTGTACGGTGGCCCAGAGGTGCAAGAGGCCAAAAAATTATCCACTAGGCGAAAAAAATTATCTACTACAAGAAAAAAAAAGAGAACAGCCTAAAAAAATTATCCACTAGATGAAAAAAATTATCTACTACAAGAAAAAAAAAGAGAACAGCCCAAAAAAATTATCCAGTATAAGAAAAAAAAGAGAACAGCCTAAAAAAAATTATCCACTAGATGAAAAAAATTATCTACTTCAAGAAAAAAAAAGAGAACAGCCTAAAAAAATTATCCACTATAAGAAAAAAAAGAGAACAGCCTAAAAAAAATTATCCACTACATGAAAAAAATTATCTACTACAAGAAAAAAAAAAGAGAACAGCCTAAAAAAATTATCCACTAGATGAAAAAAATTATCTACTACAAGAAAAAAAAGAGAACAGCCCAAAAAAAAAATGATCCACTGTAAGAAAAAAAAAAGAGAACAGCCTAAAATAAATTATCCACTAGATGAAAAAAAAAAATCCCCTATAAGAAAAAAATTATCTACTAGCCCAAAAAATTATCCACTAAAAAAAAAAAAAAAAAAGAACAGGTGAAAAAAATTATCTACTATGAGAAAAAAAAGAGAGCAGCCCAAAAAAAATATCCACTATAAGAAAAAAAAAACATCATCCACCTTTTCAATTACGGGGGCGCTGTTTACCCGAAAGGTGTCTTGCTTTAAAATTAAGGCCACCACAAAAAATAAAAGGATAGGCTGAAAAATTTTAAGGCTTTCGGCTAATGTGGCTAATGCTAAGGAAGTACCCCACCGGAAGTGGAGGTCGTGCGCTAAAAAATAAAGTTATTTTAAAATATAGATATTTCCATTAATATAGTTTGCAAAGCAGTTAAATGATTAAATACGGTTCCAGTGTCTGCTCAAGGTTAGGCATGGGCGTTAAATGGTTAAGGTTAGGGTTAGGGCAGGCATGTCCAAAGTCCGGCCCCGGGGCCAATCACGGCCCGCGGTCAGATTTTATACGGCCCACAGCTTCGGTTTTATATTACATTATTTATGGCCCGTTTGGACTGTTGAACCGAGTACATGAATCATAAAAGGTTCCAAATGCAGTTCCTCCTTTCACCTCATGGTGGCAGCACCACTCTAACTCTATCTGGCTCTGTGACCTTGCTGTGAACCCTTTTCGCTAATTTCTAAAAAAAAAAAAAACCGAAAGTTGACAGTGAGGGCTGCCGCTTCCAGGAGAGATGGGAATTACAAATTTTTTTCACTGAAAATCGAGGTGGTTGTGTTTGCCTAATTTGTCAAGAGACTGTTGCCTTGTTTAAGGAATTCAACGTAAAGAGACACTAGCAGACAAAACATGCTAACACATACGACAAGCTAGCAGGGAGTGAGCGTTCGGAAAAAGTGAAGCAAATTCAAGCTGCTTTAAACTCACAACAGTGACTCTTCATGTGAACCTGGGAGTTCAGTGAATTCACCACCAAGGCAGGATACCAAGTTGCCAGGTTAGTTGCCTCTAACTGCTGGTGTTATGTACTTGTACAGGGGTTGGACAAAATAATGGAAACATCTTGAAAAATCAACAAAATATAATTTAATATGGTGTAGGTCCGCCTTTTGTGGCAATTACAGCCTCAATTCTCTGAGGTATTGATTCATACAACTTGTGAATTGTTTCCAAAGGAATTTTCAGCCGTTCTTCAGTTAGAATACCCTCCAACTCTTTTAGAGACGATGACGGTGGAAGTCAACATCTTACTTGAATCTCTAAAACTGACCATAAATGCTCAATAATGTTGAGGTCTGGGGACTGTGCCGGCCATACGAGATGCTCAACTTCATTAGAATGTTCCTCATGCCATTCTTTAACAGTTCTAGCTGTATGGATTGGGGCATTATCATCTTGAGGTGAAGGTGTTTCCATTATTTTGTCCAACCCCTGTAGATGTGACACAAAATATTACTTTCTGAATGATTTTGTGAAAGACAAGAGCAAGAGTCATGTTTTCATCTTAAATGTTAACAGACTTTGCATTACTGAGTAATATATGAGTAATGATTACTCACATAAGTCATGTTTAAAATGAATGTGGGGTTAAGATTTTTATTAACTTCTTGGACATTTAAGATACTCCACACGGTTTGTTCTATGTTATCTGACTCCAGATGTGAAAGGAAGGCAGAAATGTTTTGTTTTTTTTAAATTTGTTCATACCTGAGTGGCTTAGATTTGGTTACATTGCCATTTTTAAAAAAAATGATATTTTGACAATGAAAATAAAGTTGTTTTTTAAATTATCGCGTTTATATGTAATTTTTACTGTTTAAAAAACGTCCGAAGGGACCACTTGCCCCTGTCAGTCTCCACATTATCAGATCTGGCCCTCTTTAAAAAAAGTTTGGACACCCCTGGGTTAGGGTATGGTTGGGGTTAGTTTTCAGTGGTAAATGGCCCTTGTGTGCACTGTGTGAAGGTTCGTTGCTAAGCTAATGCTAACGCGAAAAGTTGACGGCAACTTTGTGTTATTTTATTTTGAGAGGAGGAGAAGAGGAGCTTCCTGTGGAGCTCCACTATCATGGCATCGCCCATTTGTTTGCAGGTAGACCTCTCCTCTTCAACTCAAACGGAGTGTCTTCACTAACACTAGATCAAGAAGGACATTTTGTGGAGATACAGATGTGTGCCGTGGTACCGCAGTGCCTCGGCACCTGGCAACGAGCTGAGCTGTGGTACCGAGACATGGTACGCGGTGCCGTGCTGGGGTACCTGGCACCGAGCCGTGGTACCGCGGTACGTCGCGGCACCAGCCGAGGTGCCGCGAGGTACCGTGGCACCTCGGCTGGTGCCGCGACGTACAGGTGTCGGTGCCGCAATATGCACTCGCTGTCTCTCAACAAATGGGCGATGCCATGATAGTGGAGCTCCACAGGAAGCTCCTCTTCTCCTCCTCTCAAAATAAAATAACACAAAGTTGCCGTCAACTTTTCGCGTTAGCATTAGCTTAGCAACGAACCTTCACACAGTGCACACAAGGGCCATTTACCACTGAAAACTAACCCCAACCATACCCTAACCCTAACCTTAACCATTTAACGCCCATGCCTAACCTTGAGCAGACACTGGAACCGTATTTAATCATTTAACTGCTTTGCAAACTATATTAATGGAAATATCTATATTTTAAAATAACTTTATTTTTTAGCGCACGACCTCCACTTCCGGTGGGGTACTTCCTTAGCATTAGCCACATTAGCCGAAAGCCTTAAAATTTTTCAGCCTATCCTTTTATTTTTTGTGGTGGTCTTAATTTTAAAGCAAGGCACCTTTCGGGTAAACAGCGCCCCCGTAATTGAAAAGGTGGATGATGTTTTTTTTTCTTATAGTGGATATTTTTTTGGGCTGCTCTCTTTTTTTTTCTCATAGTAGATAATTTTTTTCACCTGTTCTTTTTTTTTTTTTTTTTCTTATAGTGAATAATTTTTTGGGCTAGTAGATAATTTTTTTTTGCCTGTTCTCTTTTTTTTTCTTTTAGTGGATAATTTTTTTGGCTGGTCTCTTTTCTTTCTTATAGGGGATTTTTTTTTTTTTTCATCTAGTGGATAATTTTTTGGGGGCTGTTCTCTTTTTTTTCTTATAGTGGATAATTTTTTTAGGCTGTTCTCTTTTTTTCTTGCAGTAGATAATTTTTTTGTCTAGTGGATAATTTTTTTAGGCTGTTCTCCTTTTTTCTTGCAGTAGATAATTTTTTTGTCTAGTGGATAATTTTTTTAGGCTGTTCTCTTTTTTTCTTGCAGTAGATAATTTTTTTGTCTAGTGGATAATTTTTTTAGGCTGTTCTCTCTTTTTTTTTCCCTTATAGTGGATAATTTTTTTGGGCTGTTTTTCTCTTTTTTTTTTCTTGTAGTAGATAATTTTTTTCATCTCGTGGATAATTTTTTTAGGCTGTTCTCTTTTTTTTCTTGTAGTAGATAATTTTTTTCATCTCGTGGATAATTTTTTTAGGCTGTTCTCTTTTTTTTTCTTGTAGTAGATAATTTTTTTGTCTAGTGGATAATTTTTTTAGGCTGTTCTCTCTTTTTTTTTCCTTATAGTGGATAATTTTTTTGGGCTGTTTTTCTCTTTTTTTTTTCTTGTAGTAGATAATTTTTTTCATCTCGTGGATAATTTTTTTAGGCTGTTCTCTTTTTTTTCTTGTAGTAGATAATTTTTTTCATCTAGTGGATCTTTTTTTTAGGCTGTTCTCTTTTTTTTTCTTGCAGTAGATAATTTTTTTCGTCTAGTGGATAATTTTTTGGCCTGTTGCACCTCTGGGCCACCGTACTATTGTCTATAAATCAGTTCTTATATTTCACTGAAAAGTTCCTCTTTAGGTGATTCCGTCTGATTTGAAGTGTGATGAGATATTTGGACTAGAAATGAGAAAAATACACTTGGTCAGAGTTAGATTTTTTTCAGTGTAGTTCTTCATGTTGTTCTACCTGACCTAATCCAACCTTTAATATCAATGCTATTCTATCAATACTCCACCAAAAAACCCAGTATACCAGGGTGTTTGATCATAAACAGATATCTGACAGAGAATGAAGGTTATTACTAAAGCAAGAAAATCTGATTGAAATGTGATTGGATAAATGCTCAAACGTACACATAGTGGAAGCAGTGACCAAGAGAAAAGATTCCACATAAACAGAATAGACCACTGGGACCAATTTAATACGTCTGCATGGAGCAAATCTAACACTGTAGGTCAGTGATTGTGATTCTTTCAGGTCCTGCTGGTTCTGATGGATCAGCACTGACTTTGACAAATGACAGAATGTAAAGGAACTCAGTGGTGTGCAGCAGGTGGAAGGTCTATATGAGATTCATGACCCAGAGTCCACAGCAGTAAACCAGACTCTTCAGGATCAGAACTGAGTAGAACAGACAAGGAAGATGCTGGGAGTCCCAGGGCTGGACGGAAGGAGGAAGAGCTGGAACCTCTGGAACCTCTGAAACACAAAGCAGATCCATGTCAGTGCTGTTGTGTCTGAACACACATGAAGCTGGAACATATCTGAACCCAGACCAGAAGCTTCACCTTGGTGGGTGGTGCCCCCCTCGTGCTGGACCGTGCACCAGTATTTATCTGAGCTGTTGTGGTTCTGATGGATGGTTCTGATGGAGGTTCTCCGTCCAGACTCTTGGACCTCCAGCTGTTCTCCCTGGGCGTCGGGCAGATCCTCCTCAGTTCCGTGGTCCTTCTGTCTTTTCCAGGAGAAGCGGACCTCAGGAGGAGACATGCCTGAGGCCACACACATCAGGGAGGTCTTCCCGTCCGGGGCCGTGGACGCCGCCGGGTACACGCCCACCACGGGCTTCAGCACCGGATCATCTGAAGGTGGACACGTGGACACGGTGAGCAACACGGACTGAGCAAGAAACCAGCACTGAACTATAGAAGCACACCATGAATGAAGAAAGAATCAAGTGTTAAAGCTCCGACCTGAACCCCTCCAGCCATGAAGCATTAGAGCGATTCCACAGCAACATGTGGAAAAATACACACAAAACACAAAGAAAAGCACTGAAAGAAAGCACAAATAAGATCAAATACACACAAAACACAAAGAAAAGCACTGAAAGAAAGCACAAATAAGATCAAATACACACAAAACACAAAGAAAAGCACTGAAAGAAAGCACAAATAAGATCAAATACACACAAAACACATAGAAAAGCACTGAAAGAAAGCACAAATAAGATCAAATACACACAAAACACAAAGAAAAGCACTGAAAGAAAGCACAAATAAGATCAAATACACACAAAACACAAAGAATGCCTTAAATATACGCAAAATATGCTAAAATACATTAAAACATGGTAAACTAATAATAATAATAATAATAATAATAATAATAATAATAATAATAATAATAATTATGGGTTTTATATATCACTTTTCTCGGTACTCAGACTCTTACAAACTACACTAAAATACACACAAAAATAAATAAATATTAAAAATCAATAAATGAATGTATTTGAATTATTTGAAGGTAATTATTAATGACTGTATTTCTGGACATTCTAATTAATAATCTAATAGTTTTTTTTAATAGTCTTTCTGTGTTTTCTTTTTGTGTGCTACTCTTCTGTTCGTGGTTGCCTTTTGTACTTGAATATCCTAATACTAAATGTACATGTGCACTGTTCCACTCTTCTGTCTCTCTCTCTTTTTTTTTCTTCTTTCTTTGTATTATGACTATGAATGCTACCTTGTGTGTATACTTATAAATGTACTTATGCACCCCCCCCCCCCTTTTTTTTTTTTTCTTGTTTCCTCACAGTGTGCTTGGTTAAATGTACAGGCTTGTTAATATCTTTTTTATTTTCCATTTTTTACATCCTTATTTAATTGACTTATACTACCCTTTTTTTCTCTCTCTCCTCCTTTTAATGATCATTATTGATCCCCTTTTTTTTCTTCTTTCAGTGTACTTTGTATAATTGATGTCATGTATAATATCTTATCAGACTGTTTGGAATAAACATTTCAATAATCACAGAAACTCTTTTATTTCCTAAAGTTCTGACATAAAGAAGATGTTAAAGTCATGAAACAGTGAAGTACAACATATTTATTATATCTGGGATTGAACTGATTCAATATATTTACCTTTATATGTTTATTAACTGCTATTTTACTCTCAGTTCCAGTACTTTCACAGAACATAGGCCATTAAATAGAAGAAATATATGTGTAAGACACAAATGTAAATATAAGTGTGTATTTGGGTATTATTTGAGTCTTTATACTATTAATTAAACACATTCATTATCATGTCAAATACAAATGGAAACTTCTATTTTGACCCAATTAACATATTGAACAGCACTGAGCTTTAAAAGTGCATTTCAAATAGAATTGCATGTATTTTTCTCATCATGTAAAACATGTTTTTGAATCTGCAGGTTTGTCTGAATGACTGAGATGTTTTGAACAATATGATCATCAGATTAAAATAAAATCACATTAAAGATTTGAAAGAAATTAATTTGTGTCACTTGTGTTGAACAGTGTTTATGTAAAAACAACGACATAAATAAATGTTGACTTATTTTAAAAGAATGTATCCTAATTACTTTAAGGTACTTATTTTATTATTAATTAGTGTATTTCTGGACATTATCATTAATAATCTAATTGTGTCCATTTGTCTTAATGTGAACAGTTTGTAATACAGGTTATTGACATGTGTAAATAACAGTATCATTATACTTATTCGATATTATTGAACTGATATTTTTGTCCCAATTAACTTAATTAACATCACCTATCATTTAAAAATGCTTTTAAAATATAATTGAATGTATTTTTCACATCATGTATCAGATGTTTTTTTAATTTGCAGTTGTTTCTGAATGACTGAGATGATTGAACTTCACTTTTATCAGGTTTAATAAAATAATAAAAATACACATTTTGGTTTTTATGAAGAATATTTTCGATTGAATAGAGACAGTTTAAAATAGAATGAAAGTTTATTTCTATAAAAATAGCTGCATGAATAATTATGAACTTGAATAAAAACTAAAAACCTGTCAAACCTGAATCAGCACAAACTGACTTTTAAACACATTTGACAGATTTACAAGTAAATAAATGATATTAAATGTTGATTCTTACCTGTTACGTACAGTTTAGTCCCAGAACCAAAGATCCAGTAGCGATATCGTCCTCTCACAGTGAAATATGCTGGTACAAAAACCTGTGTGCTCCGACGCCGTGGGCTGACGTGGACTAAACGTGTCCAGATGCTGAACCAGGATGAGATTCCAGATCCATGATGTGTTTGTCTCATATTCACATCAACAGGACGGTTTTGTCTTTGTCTTTTGTGCATCAGTTGGACAGTTTGTTCAGTCCTTTAGTCCACATGGACTGGATCTGGACCCAGTGATGGATGGATTCCCATTCATGGTCTCCAGAGGATTGACTTGAGCTTTGAAGTGGACAAACACAGCAGTGGTTTTCATGGACTGTTCATTTTCATGGATCCAACTCTGAGTCCAACATTGGTCCGTGTCCATGACTCTTCAGGTTGATTGTGTTTGTCCTTTGGATTGGGATTTTTCTGCTCAGTTTTTTCCAACATTAAACCTGTTCAAATGGGTCAAATCCACTGGAAAATAGGAAATGTATGGGATTCAAAGTGTCCTCAGATCAGTTGGTTTGTGTGTGAGATGGAGCTGAACTATGGGATGGTTGCCGTGGTTTCCTGTTCTGTTGGTGTCACTAACGCTGGTTGATGTTTGTGCATCTGGAGGTTTTTGTACAGACTTCAGGAGTCTTTTCTCACTGTGGGTACTGTCTAACTTCGTACAGCCGCAGTAGTATGAGGCTGAATGAGAGGGTCCAACTGTCTGGATCTGCAACTCATAACCTTTACCTTTATCTACAGATGAGAAGTCAGCTGTCTGAGGATGATTAGTCTTGTTATAAATGGAACCATCATTCCTCCAAATACTGAGAATCCATTTAAATGTTTCTGTGTCTTTCTTCTGGTACCAGCGTGTCCTTCTGCTGGTACACTTCTCAGTTCCTCCACAGCTGAAGGAGACATTTTGACCGACTCTCCTGGTCAGTGTTACATCCTCCTGAATCAGCTGTGTTGCCGTGGCGACCAGCGCTGTAGACAAACAGAGGCGTGGATGAAGGTTAGTGTGTGTGCGTGTTGTACAGGTAGAGTGTTGTGGCTCCTGATTGGCTGGAAACACTGACCTGAACACAGACAGCACAGAGCAGGCCGGCGGCAGCAGAAGCATTTTGTGTGGTTTCCTCTGGTGAACCTGGGGAGAAGCGGCGTCTGCTGCAGCTGAGGACAAAGCAGGACGAGCTGGGACATCAGACCCGGGCCCGCCCGCTTCGGAAGGGCTCCTCCCACCTCCCGTCGGCCCCCCCCGCTGCGGTCGGGAGAGGGGAGAGGAGGCGGGGGGCCGGTTACCATAGAGACGGAGGAGCACATCCTGTGTGCAGGTGCACATCAGTGTTTGGACCTTAGAGCTGGTTACTAGTGAAGAGAAACTCCATCAACTCCAATGTCTCAGTGAGGAACAGTTGGATTAGTTTTCTAGTGTAAAAGTGTCTTGTCAAGGATAGTTTTGTTTTTTAGGCAAAAGATAAGAAACAAAAGTTCTGTTCATTTGTTGAAAATCCTTTTTGCAGTGAATATTGGAAAGAAAACCAACACAAAGTGTGAGTTCAACAGTGAAAATGATGCACAGACTCTGGGTTTGACACATCACTGACACTGTTCATCTGTTCTCATGACTCTACTGTGTCTGGACCAGTGGCACTTCCCACAATCCTCTGCTTCTGTTGATGTGGTTGGAATGTGAACACACGTAGGTTAAAGTGAAAAAAATAATAGACAGATGATGTGGATGAAGTTGTGCTGAAAAAACAGATCCCAAACATGGGTATAGTAAACATTTGTTTCTATCGTATATAAAGGCAAAATCAGAAGGACTGAAAAACAGAGAAAATAGACTCAGACCACTAAGGGTTCATATTTGAACGTTTCTCTGCAACAGAAGGGACATTGTGCCGATTATTTTATGTTTTTTTTTTTGGTTTGGGTTTTTTTCAAAATACAACTTGGTTAAATTATGTCACCGTGTGTATTAGTACTTTTTGAACATTATGAGCACAATTTCAACAATACTGCGATAATAATGATAACTGATAATTTTGGTCACAATAACTGTGATATGAAATTTTCATATCGTTACATCCCACACACACACACATACACACACACACACACACACACACACACACACACACACACATACACACACACACACACACACACACACACACACACCACACACAGAGGTCACTTGGCTTTTATAAAATACAATAGAGGGTGGATAGTAGATTCAGGTTATTGATTATAATAATGATATGATGCATGATTGAAACAGCTGATCAGATGGACTAAAGCACAGGTGTCAAACATGCGGACCAGGGGCCAAATCCGGCCCACCAAAGGGTCCAGTCCGGCCCATGGGATGAATTTGTGAAATGCAAAAATGACACTGAAGATATTAACAGTCAATGGTGTCAAAATCCTTTTAGTTCAGGTTCCACATACAGATGCATACAGACCAGTTAGTTATCAAGTGGATCAGAGCAGTCAAATATGATCAGAATATCATAGAAATACTGACAACAGCAAATTTTCTGTGTTTTGGTGTAAAAAAAGTAAAATTACATGAAAATGTTTACATTAAAAAACTAGACTTTTACAAAAAAAATTGAATAACCTGAATAATATGAACAACCTGAAATGTCTAAAGAAAATTCAGTACAATTTTAACAATATTTGTCCTGTTCCTAAATGTTTAGTGCCGTCGTAGATCTAATCTGTAATGCACATGTATCCAGATCCAGATGTTGGAATTCTTCAATCTGAATGAGTCCTCTGTTTGGACTGGGTCTGTGCTGCAGCTGCCTGTAGAAAACCTGGGTTCTGCTGCCCTCTAGTGTCTCCAACAGTAAATGACATGTCACTGTCACTGTTCACACCTGTTTCTGTGGGAGTGGAATGAGTCCTCCACACATGGGCGCAGACTCCTTCTTCTTCTGTGGTGTCATGCTCGGCCCTTTCCGTCTGCTTTTTCAGTGGCGTTTGTCTCGGCCGCGTCTCTGACAGACACGACCACGGCTCAGTTTGAGTGGGTTTGTCCGTCCTCTGTGGACGTTGGACTGAGTTCCTGCTGGTGTTTGTGTCCGTCAGCGCTGAAGACGGTCCAGCGGTGTCATAGGGGAGTTAGAAAATACCGCTTCTGCCATATACCGCGATATTTCATTTCACAATACTGTATCGATAGTAAAAAAAAAAGTACTGTATCGATTATTTTTAGGTATTGATGCAGCAGGGGTCTCAAACAAGGTTATTATGGTTAACGTTATTGTTTTTAGTGTATTTGATCTTATTTTTGCTTTATTTCAGTGCTTTTGTTTGTGTTTTTAGTGGATTTGATTTGAATGCGACCCTGAAGTGACCCGCATGCGCAGACGAGGTCCTGACGTAATCCGTGCCCACGCAGCACGCACTGTGTTTCCAGAAGTAAATCTGGAGGCATCTGGTATGGGCGTGTGTGGCACTGATCAAGTTTGTGTCCAACCCAAGTCAGCACCATTACAGTCCAAGAATTCCAAGTAGAAGATTCAAACAGAGCAGAGCCAGGGTTTTTGCTGTGGCCTTTTGTGGTGCAATGGCTGCTACGTCTGTACAACCGACTATTTGGATGTGGAGGCGGAGTCAGGAGTGGTGGGATAGTGATGTTAGCGGCTTCACTCACACACACTTCATTCACAATTTTCAAACGACAAGAAGAAGGTTTCCATAGATCTGGGACCGCTCTCCGTAACACTCTCACCACAACACACTCATCTCCCACCACCTCTATCTGTTCACCAGCGTGTTGCAGTCGGGCTGTACTGGCGTTTCAATGACGGAAAGGTCGGATAAATGCCACCTGGCCGTTCAGACTGACGTGGCATCGCAAAATATCCGACACGTATCAGATTTAGGAGCACATATGAAAGTGGTCTGGGTGGGATTGGAAAAAAGTGGATTAGTGGCGTTCAAAGTGTGTTGAACAGGTCAGATCCAGGTCAAATAGCGTCCAAAAATGGGGATTTGGGCCACATTTGGCTGCAGTCTGAACGGAGCCTGAGTTTCCAAAGAAATGTTGAATGGACTCTTGAATGTCTTTCATTTGCTTTTGTCTGTGAATCAGTGATTAAAGATGAAACTTTTCTCCTTTCTTCTCCTCCTTTCTTCATTTTTGGACTCAGTCTTTCCCTTTAACAGTGGTGGTTTTCAGACTTGTGGTAGTAGTGGACTTGCTGTGTGCTGCTGCTGCTCAGTAGAAAACCTGGACTCTGCTGCCCTCTAGTGTCTCAGACAACAAACTGCAGCTCACTGACATTTATTGAACTGTCACTGATTCAACCTGTTTCTGCTGCAAGAACTCCGACTGTAAAGAGCACTGAGGGGACAAGGAGAACCTGTACACTGAACAGAAACAAGGAAATAGTGTGTGTTTGAATCCACAAAAAAGAAGAGTTTAAAGTGTGTTGGATTTGAGCTTGTGGTACTAATAGTGGGACCCAACTGTAGAAGTGTGGGAAAGTATTATTATTATTATTATTATTATTATTATTATTATTATTATTTTATTATTATATTTTATTTATTTATGTATTTATTTAAATTTATAATTATATTTATTTTTTAACCCTTTCATGCATTAATTATGAGAACCTTGGTTACAATTTTTTTCTTGAATGTTTCTATTCCTCCATAGGCATGAAAAAAACAATGTGATCAAGTTGTTTGTTTTTCATGGAGTTACAAAAATGTCCATGCATTTAATTTTTGAAATAAAGACACATGTTTAAAACCCAATATCAGAAAGTGACATGAAAACAATGAAATAAAATAAAATGATGTTTTCTCACATTTTAACCCATTCTAATGCTAGTTATTACTCTTTTCATGGAGATAATATGCAAAAACAAAAAACAAAACTTTTTTTTTTTCTAACAAATAATTGACTAATGCTGAAACATGTTAGTGCAGATCAGGTTTATCAAGAACAGCAAAATTACAGTAATGGTATGAATTCCAGTGTATGAGATGATGCATAAGTGTCCACTGTGTTGGCTGATATGGAACTAAAACAACAAAACCCATGAATATATAAGAGAACAGCTGGAGAAGAACTGTCCACTGTACTGACCACTATGCATGAAAGGGTTAAATTATTAATTTTATTTGTTTATTTTTGTTTAATTTCTTTGTTTTTTTATATGTATGTTTGTATGTGCATATGTATGTCTGTGTCTGTGTATATATGTATGTGTGTATGGATACAAATTATATATATATAGTTCTCAGATCCAAGCTGATGACACTGAAGAATTGTGGGTGTGACCGTATTTGGACGGACGGGCTGTTGAAGCGTCCCGGTGGGACGTCCCTCAGATGTCCTCCAGGTTTGACACGTCATGTCAGGATGGTTGAAGGATTTGTTGAAGGAAGCCAAACTCCATGAAATGTCTGAGCTCATGTCCCTGATTGGACATTTCATCCTGTCAGGTTGGTTTATTTCATTCATTTGTGTTTTGGTTGTTGGACAGTTTTGGGAAAGCTGTTGTTGTGTTTTGGATTTGTGCTGTTCTTCTGCTTCTTCTTGTGATGTTCAGAGTAAAAGCACATGTGAGAATGAGCTGCAGATGGTGTAGTAGTGACATTTGAACAGGAGAGAACAGAAGGAAAGAGTTCATATTGTCAAACACAAGGGGGCGATAGAAGGACTGAGCTGGACTGGACTGGGATTGGGTGGGGATTTGTTATATTGTGTTGGGTTTTGTTGTGTTGTTTTGTGTTATACTGTGTTATGTTTTGTTGTGTTTTTTGTTGTTGTGTTTTGTTGTGTTGTTTTTTGTGTTGTGTTATATTGTGCTATGTCAGGTTGTGTTGTATTTTTTTGTGTTGCGCTATTTTGTGTTTGGTTGTGTTGTGCTTTGTTTTGTTGTGTTGTTTTGTGGTTGTGTTGTGTTTTATTGCGTTATGTGATGTTGTGTTGTGTTTTTTTTTGGTTTTTTTAAACTTTTTTTTATTGTATACATCAGCAGCAAAGTAGTTTATCAAAACATTTAAGAGGCAATGTGTAGTTCTCCACTATGTGGACTTTAGCTGCCATGCAATTTTTTTTTCATAATACATACAAAAGTGTAAAAAAAAAAAAAAAAAAAAAAAACAGAAACAAAAAAAACCCCAAAAACAAATAAACAAAAAAAAAAAAAAAAAAAACATAAATGGGTGCTTACGGTTTCAGTATTACTCAAATATATATATAAAAAAAAAAAAAAAAAAAAAAAAGCAATCATAAGCAATCATAAAAAAAGGGACACCTTAGAGGAATAACAGAGATTCAGGATGGCTAAAGGATATAAACTTGATCCATTTGTCACAAATACGATAAATGTTGTAAAATGTTTTTTGTTGTGTTTTATTGTGTTTTGTCATGTTGTGTTGTGTTTTTTTGTGTTGTGCTATTTTGTGTTTGTTGTGTTGTTTTTGTGTTGTACTGTGTTTTGTTGTGTTGTTTTGTGTTTTTTTTTGTGTTGTGTTATGTTGTGTTGTTTTGTATAGTGTTGTGTTATACTGTGTTGTGTTTTGTTGTTTTTTGTTGTTTGTGTTATATTGTGTTGTGTTTTCTTGTGTTGTGTTGTTTTTTTGTTTATTGTGTTTTGTTGCGTTGTTTTGTCTTTATTGTTGCGTCTGTTATATTGTGTTTGCGTTGTTTTGTGTTTTCTGTTGTGTTATATTGTGCTGTGTTTTGTGTGTTTAATTGTGTTGCGTTTTATTGTGTTGTGTTTATTGTGTTTTTTTTGTGTGCTGTGTTTTGTTGTGTTGTTTTGTGTTTTTTGTTGTGTTGTATTTTGTTGTGTTTTGTTGTGTTGTTTTTTTGTGTTGTGTTTTATTGTTATGTCATGTTGTGTTGTGTTTTTTTTGTGTTGTGCTATTTTGTGTTTTGTTTGTTGTTTTGTGTTGTGTTGTTTTGTGCTTTTTTGTTGTTGTGGTGTCTTGTTGTATTTTGTGTGGTGTTTTTGTGTTGTGTTTTGTTGTGTTGTTTCTTGTCTTGTATTTTTTTGTTGTGTTGTGTTTTTTCTTGTTTTGTGTTTTTTGTTGTTTTATATTTTTTTGTTGTTTTATGTTTCATTGTGTTCTGTTGTGTTGTGTGTTTAGTTTTTTTATTGTTGTGTTGTGTTGTGTGAGCTGCAGATGGTGTAGTAGTGACATTTGAATAGGAGAGAACAGAAGGAAAGAGTTCATATTGTCAAACACAAGGGGGCGATAGAAGGACTGAGCTGGACTGGACTGGGTTGTGTCGTTGTGTTGTTGTGTAGTTGTGTTGTTGTGTTGTTGTGTGTCCTCCAGCAGTGCAGAGTCTTCCTCATTTTGTGCTTTTTCTCTGAGGGTCTGTCTTGAACTGGTCAAAGCCTGAATCTGGATTAACTGAGTCTGTGAGCTCCTGGTGGGTGGACTGTGTTTAGTGGTTGAACTTGGTGTAAAAACGTGTTTGTGATGGCGTACGTGGGAGGAGGTGGATGATCAGATGTGAATGTGTTCTCTGTGGTTATTAGACTGTTGACAGAGAATCAACACTTCCTCTGTTCAACAGCCTCCACATTCACACCAGATGAAACCTCCACATTTACAGAAAAAAAAGTTGACTCCGTTGTTGAGTTTCCTGTCTGTTATCAATCTGTTGTCATTTATCGGAGCAGCAGAACATGAACCACACTGAGACGGAACTAAAACCACCACACTGTGGTTTGTAGAGTTACCTTCCTCTGTTCACTTTAACGAACAGAATAAAAATAAGGCCGAAAAAAAGGACAGTTTTTATCAGTGATTTGAATTATTACATCTATTTAGAAAACATTTAAAGAAGAAAAAAACTGTTCATTATCTGAACCTTAACCTTAATGATATTAAAAAGATACATGTTTAATTTTATTTTATCAAACTTTAATTATAATGTGAGTCAAAGACTGAAATCAACAGGTTTTTATTTAGAGCGGGGGGGTCAAACATGCGGCCCCGGGGGTCAAATGTGGGCCACCAAAGGGTCCGATCCGGCCTGTGGGATGAATTAGTGAAATGGACAAATGACAAGGCAAGGCAGGTTTATTTCTGTAGCACATTTCATGTACAAGACAATTCAAAGTGCTTCACATAAACATTAAAAGCATTACAGCAGAAGCAATAAAAAGTATAGGCCTGAGAAAAAACAACTAAAAATCAGATAAACAGATAAAACACACAAGCAGAAAAAACAGATTCAAAACTTTGAACTTCAAAGAAACCGTGCAGATCTGAACTGATGAATCCAAACTGTGTTCAAATCCAGCTGAGAACAGGTGGGTCTGGAACCTGGATTTAAATCAACTGAGTGTTTCACTGAAGATATGAACCATCATTTTAGTTCAGGGTCCACATTCAGACCAGTTCAGTCTGATGTGGGTCACATCAGTCAAATACTAACATCATAACCTATAAAAAAAGACAACTTTACACACTTTTCTCTTTGTAAATGTAAACATTTTCATGTAATTTTCCTGTATTTACACTAAAACAAACTATCATTTCACACAAAAACGTGAACAACCTGAACAAATATGAACAACCTGAAATGTCTTCAGAGAAGTGGAATTGTACCAATATTCTGTCTGTATTGAATGTTGTGTGTATTTGTAGATCCACTGTGATCTGTCAGTTATAATGAACATGTGCAACTGATAAACTGAGGCAGAATATTGGTAAAATTGTACTTTATTTTTATTTATTTATTTAAAATAAATTTTTAGGGTGTTCCTGTTACATTGTTTTAAAGCAGTGGTTCTTAACCTTGTTGGAGGTACTGAACCCCACCAGGTTCATATGTGCATTCACCGAACCCTTCTTTATTAAAAAATACAATATGATTTTTTTCAAATTCAAGACACAGGTATATGTTTTACTGGTGCACAAAATGAACCGTGCATTAACATCACTTTGCTCAAAGAACAAAACCATGAACTTACAACAATTCCATACCTTTTCACAAAGACATGACCTTTTTAATACAACCACACCAAAATGGTTTTAATTTTTAACCTTATGTATTCCAATAATGAACTTATTGTATTT